>NW_019268592.1:116582-235531 GCF_002738365.1 Cucurbita moschata | reverse complement strand
TTTTTTTTTTTTTTTTTTTGGCCTAAAATGAGACATAATGTTAATAAAGTTTGTGCTCGTTGCATAGCATTTAATCAAGCTAAGTCTAGGCTTCAACCACATAGTTTATACTCTCCATTACCTGTTCCTAACGGTCCTTGGATTGATATATCAATGGATTTTGTTTTAGGTTTACCTAGGACTAGGAAAGGTTATGATAGCATCTTTGTTGTGGTTGATCGATTTAGTAAAATGGCTCATTTTATTCCTTGTCACAAAACCGATGATGCAAAACATATTGCTGACTTCTTCTTTAGGAAATTTGTACGATTGCATGGCATTCCTAAAAGCATCTTTAGTGATCGTGATGTAAAATTTTTAAGCCACTTTTGGCGTGTTTTATGGGGTGAGCTAGGAACTAAGCTAGTATATTCAACTACTTGTCATCCTCAAACGGATGGACAAACTAAAGTTGTTAACATAACCATGACTACTATACTTACGGCTATTATTGATAAGAATCTTAAGACTTGGGAGGATTGTTTGTCATTTATAGAATTTGCATATAATAGGGTTGTTCATAGCACTACTAAATGCACACCTTTTGAAATTGTTTATGACTTTAATTCTTTAACTCTCATTGACTTGTTACCTATGCCGTCAAAAGAGTTTGTGAATTTTGATGCAAATGTCAAGGTTGACTTTGTTCATAAACTGCACAAGCAAGTAAAAGAACCAATTGAGAAGCAAAATTCCAAGGTTGCCACCCGAATTAATAAAAGACGCAAGATTGTCATCTTCAAGCCAGGAGATTGGGTTTGGGTGCATTTCCGAAAAGAAAGATTTCATACTCAAAGAAAATCTAAGCTTTTACCACGAGGAGATGGACCATTTCAAGTTCTTGAGCGTATCAACGACAATGCTTATAAAATTGATTTACCAGGTAAGTATGGTGTTAATGCAACTTTTAATATTGTTGATTTGAGTCCTTTTGATGTAAGTGATGGCTGGGATTTGAGGACGAATCCTTCTCAAGAGGGGGAGAATGATATGAACCACAACCAAGGAATTTTCATACCTCAAGGTCCAATTACAAGGATGAGAGCTGAGAAGCTATAACAAACCTTGGACACTTATACTCAAGCTATGGTGAGATCATCAAAGGAAATTCGAGAAGACATTGGAGACATCCTTATTATGTTGTGCAAAGTTGAGCTTCAAGAAAGAGATGCATTAAATGCACTTTAAGTTGCATTTAATGAACTCAACTAAATTTATGCAATTAGTGGTAGGATAACTAATAAGCACATTTCATTCCTTGCACTATTTAACTATAATTTAAATATTTGTGTGTCATGTTTAAGCTAGTTTTTAATATAGGATATTGTAACTTATATAGGTTACCATATCCCACCCTTAACTAACCATTTTAATATGGAAGTTATGAGTATTTCTCATTTACTGGCCAATTTAATTTGGGAGTTATGTGTCACTTAGATTAAGGTTGTAAAGGCTCTATAAAGCCTTCTTTTCTTTGATTAGAGACGTCACATTTTGGAATAAAAAAGAATAGAATTTCTACTTTTCAGTTTTGTTGAGAGCTAAGATTTTTTTTTTTTTTTTTTTTTTATTTTAGAAGTTGCATGCTAGAATCATTCAAGTGGTATTGATCAAACCTCTTGTGGAGGGATTCAAATCACGAGTTTTCTTTACTCTTGATCTTGATCATCAAGGTAATCCGTTCCATACTTTCCCTTGGGTTGATTTCATATCAGATGTCATCATTAATTGTATAGCAGCGTCATGCCATTACCTGAAAAATGATGTACCACATGGCTGTTAGGATCGCACAATAACGCACACACTCGATCTAGATGAACACAAAGAACAAGAGAGAGAAAATGTGTCTTGCCTTTACCTAAAAAAATGATGCAGCACACGGCAGTTAGGATCGCACAACAACACGCACACTCGATCCAGATGAATAAAAAGAATAGGAGAGAGAAAATGCAAAGAGAACTTTGGCTCAAGGTTTATATTCATGACTTCATGTATATACGAGAATATAGAGAACGAAGAAAGTACATTTTGAAAGCACTGCGTAATGGAGTATATATGTGGTTTGAGTTTATTAAATATAACTTTAACGGCTTTAACAAATATCTCTTGTATATATCTCTACCAGATCTTTTACTATAAATAGTCATCAGGCAACTCTCGATCTAGTCAACCAATAGTTTCATTCTCAATCTTCACTCCATCGTATCAATTGAGGCTTTGAACAACTTCAACTTTCCAATATCAACACATTTTGTCAACATGTTTGGGATTCTTTGCACCATCTATCTTCTCCAAACACATCACCATCTTTCACTAACCTGCGAGTGAAAGTGTATCGCTTTTTGTGTTTTATCTTTGAATGATAGACTAGGTTCCTCACCAACTGTATGACACTTTGACTATCTGTATAAAGAATCTTCTTGTGCTGCTTCTTGCCCAATTCTTCTAGATAGTCTGTCATCCATATCATCTCATTTCCTGCTTCAACCATTGTCACGTACTCAGCCTCAGTAAATGAAAGAGCAACGCATTTCAGAAGCCTAGACATCCCATCATCCATGGTTTGCTCCCACCTTGTTATATCCTCCAACTATAGAGCCTTGTCAAAGAACTCTAGTTGTTCTCCATCAGTCAGCAACAGATAATGTAATGAAGGTACATACCTATCTGATACTCTGATAGGTTTGGATGGTCTTCTCAACACCTGCTCAGGTGTCACTTGCTCCACCACTGATTCCTCAGAAACAGTCTCAGGAGTTTCTTAAGTATTTGCAACAACATCGCTAGGTGAATCTTTCTACAACTCAACTTCAACTTCCACTTGCTTCATTGTCTTGGAATCTTTCTTCTCTGTCTTTGTACACGACATTTTCATCAAACGTCACATCACAATGTCTCAGGACTTTTCTGTTTTTGTCATCCCAAAACTTGTACCCAAACATGTAGAATCATGGCCTATGAGACAGCACTTCACAGGCTCAGCATCAAACTTGTCACTCTTCTCTAAATCAAGACGAACATACATAGTACAACCAAAAGTACTCTACTAAGAGTACTTGAGTTCTTTTCCTGTCCATACTTCTTGAAATTTGAACTTCAATAGTATTGACGACCCTCTATTGTTCAAGTATTTACAGCATCGGCTCAAAATGTCTTTGGCAAACCAGAATGAATCTTCATACTCTTTGTCCGCTCATTTAATGTTTTGTTCATCCTTTTAGCAACACCATTTTGTTTTACTTTACCGAGAATTGTGCTCATTAATTGAATTCCCTCAGCTGCACAAAATGCTTTGATTCTAACTAGTCATACTCTCCTTTATTGTCAGACCTCAAGCATTTGATCTTCAAGTCGGTCTGATTTTCAATTCAGATTTCCACTTTTTAAAGGTGGCAAACACATTTAACTTGTGTTTCAAGAAATAAATTCACACCCTCCTACTGAAATCATCGATGAAGATGATGTAAAACTTTGATCTGCCAACTGATGGAACTCGAGATGGTCCCCAAACGTTTGTGTGGACCATTTCAAATCGCACTTTCTTTAATTCTCTGGCAGCCTTTGTGAAGCTAACTCGTTTCTATTTGCTCATAACACAGTTCTCACAAGGACCCATGTCAACAGATTTCAGACCTTCGAAAACTTCTTCCAGCCAGCATCTTCATTTGTTTTGATGCTCATATGTCAAAGTCTATTGTGCCATAGACTTGAATTTGAAGCACTCTCAGTAACAGCAGTCATGTTCATACACCCTGTAGCACTCTCAGCAACAGTGTCATAGACTTGGATAGCGTCAACTGGATCAACCATTGAGCCTATTGATCCTTGAGCTTCCACTGTGTTTTTGGACAGCGCCTTGGATCAACCTTGGAGCCAACAGATCCTTAAGCTTCCACTGTGTTTTTGGACAGCACCTTGGATCAACCTTGGAGCCAACGGATCCTTAAGCTTCCACTACATTTCTGGATAGCGTCGACAAGATCAACCCTAGAGCCTACCGATCCTTGAGCTTTGCAGAATCACATGAGCTAAAGCAAAATCGAATTTTTTCTAGTAAGCAGCTAAAATGTCAAAATTCTAAACACGTCGTGATCAACTGCGCCTGATTCTTCTACTGGAGCAAATTCCTAAATGGATGCTTCATAGCCCTAGTTCCATTGCTCGCATGAACAAGATCCACAAATTTTGCTTCGATATCGTACTTCCTCGAATCTTCTCAAGAACATAGCCTAAATAACTTACGGTGAAGAGATTTTCAGATGTCGAAGTTGTCGGCCACATGAGCGAAAACATCATTCGAAGTAGTGATGGTGGAGAACAACTCCAATCCTTCAAGATCTCTAATCTTTGATACCATAAAGATGTTGGGTTTTATGTCCTAAAACTCATAGTTTGTAAACAAAAACATATTTTATTTTCAATAAAGTTACTATTGATGTTTTTACTTAGTAAATATTGTTATGGAATAAAGTAAATTTTACGATTATTAATCTAAATCCAATACACTAATAACACTCTGACTATAGTATGATTATTTGAACTATATGTAGACATGAGAGTCGATCAAGTTCAAGTATATAGTCAAAATGATGTAGAGTTACCAAGAGATAAGGCACGTAACCTAATCCATATAATATAGTAATCCCTAGGGGTGTACATTCAACCCGATAACCCGGACCAACTCAACCCAAACTATAGGGTTGGGTTGGGTTGGATTAGCAGTTCAGGCAGGGTTGAATTCATTTCTCTGAACCCAAACTGAATTGGGTTGAATTCACTTCTCTAAACCCAAACTGAATCGGGTCGATTTCGAGTTCATGGGCAGAACCTTCGAGTTGACCCAAGCCAAATAAAAATGTATAGATTTATTAAGAATCTTTTTGTATTAATGGGGTTTGCCATAATTCTTTTGGCTTGACACTCACGCCCAAATTCGGCCAAATACACATTTCTTTTGTTTAGTTCCAGATTTTATTATTAAACAAGTAATTCTAATGTATTTATTATTTATTTGTTGCAATATTATATCACAATTTATATATATATATATCACAATTTATATATATATATATATATATATATATTCTTTAGAGCTCTATGGTCATGTATGGGTAAACACATTTCAGTTAAATTAATATTTTTTTATTTTTCTAACAATCCCTTAGTTATTACCCATGGTTCCAAATTACCTCAACAATCTTGAATTTTCATATAATTTGATAATATTAAATTTAAACTACATTTAAAAATCTATATGTAGAATCAAAATAACCTAAATGGATATATAAAATCAACCATATAAAAGATATAATATGCTTTAAAATTACTCAACAAATCAATAATATATAAGAAACTAAAAATAATAAAAATATATAAAAAGAAACTAAATAAAAGTATAAAAAGTTGAATCCAACGGGTTAAACTAGTGCCTCTAGTAAGAACAAATTACCATTATGACAAACTCATGAAAAGACGAATTTTCACAAATTTTTTTAATTTATTTTAGATGTGTTTTAGTTTAGGTCAATTCAAGATTTTTGTTCTATGAGCTCAAAACCAAATTCATTTCTAGGTACGGAAAAATAACCCAAATCAACCAAAAATATTAATCCAACTCAACCCAATTCCTATAATTCAAGTTGAGTTTGTCCAAGTTGTCGTGTACACCCCTACACACTAACACTAACACTAACACTCAGAACACAGGTTAACAAATAACCCTCTTCCAAATTCATGAAACTAATTTGAACTTATGTGGTTTACAAATAAACCAAACCCTAAAGCATGTGAAAAATGAACATGTAAAAACGCTAAAACGGGGGACAAGAAAATGACAACAATCAAATAGAAAAGTTGAGATATGCAGCATAATCCAGCAAGCACCAGGACGATGATACCTCCTCCCCTCCAACCATGAACTTGCACATGGCATAAGAAAATTTCAGAACCATTTATTTCACATTTTCAATCGGAACTCAGTGCAAAATGGATAAGCTCTTCAGTGGAAACTATTTACATTCAGAGCATCATGGCATTCATGATTTTGTATGCCTCTGCAAAACAACACATGAGATAGCGGTAAGCTATTCATTGTTTATGAAGGCAGCAATTGATGTATGGAGCATTATGAGAAGATGCAGCCTAAGGGCTTTTCTGCTCTTCACTCGAAGCTCCATAAGTAATTACACCCAAAAGAAAAACCCAGATCACTTCCATTAGTTCAAAACAAAATCTCAACAGAATCCAAGGTTTAATTGCAAATAGTTCGAAGAAAAGATTTAACCACTGTTCTTCACTTGAAAAATCCAAAGCAACAATCAAGCTGGAAAAACAAGATCCTGTGCGCTGAACAAATGCATGCACATGAAAAGTAGCAACATAGAACTGAATGAGGCTATAATGTCAATGTTTGTTAACCCCTAAGAGCGAAACCTGCAATCCCTTTAGGGTGCACATATCTCACAAACAATTACTTGATTTGCATATCATAGTATAAAATACAAATACAAAAACAAATCATTAACAAACACGAACCATGAAATTAACAACCAATTCTTTTAAAAAAAGAACCCGCTTGAAACCTCTTCATTAATAGCATCAAAGACAGATTGTAATTTAAACTACAAAGTACGTACAGTGATCAATGATTATTATGAAAAATAGATGTAATATTTGGATTGAGATCATGCATGGCACGAAGTTCACAAACATGCGGTGCATACCATTCCTCAAAAAATGTGAAATAAAAAGAGGGCTGGCATGTCAATAACCCACAAAAGAAATAAAAATCCAACAATTCAAGCCCAACAAAACCAGACATAGTAATGTAAACGAACGTTGGGAATAGGTTTGGTTGATGGGAATAAAAACTTCATTATCAATTGTCGTTTTAAAGGAGAAAAAAGCATCCTTGTTTCTTTGTTGAAGAATCATTCAATCAAAAACGCTCAATTCACAAAACTGCTCTTCAAAAAATAACGTCAACAGTAAAAAGATCAAACATAAAACTGACTAGATTGCTAACAGAGCTTAGAAAACCCGGTACGACTTCCCCATTGTGCTCTTCAGGTACAGGCACCTAACCTGCAAAAATCATGAAACAACAATATTTACATACACCTGAGAGAAAATGATGAAACACATCTTCAGGTTGAGTTGAGACGCACTGAGATTTAACTTACATTCTGCCAGTTCTTTTTCAATAAAGAAACCAGGAAATTGACGCTCATTTGAACATTTTGGAAGACTTGCTTCTCCTCCATGGCGACATTTCCCACGGCCACTCCCATGCAAAGAACCTTCTTCAGTTGAAACTTGACCATTGCCTTGGTCTCATTAACCTTGGACTCGAGCGATTCTTGGTGTGTCACCAATGTTGGGAATTTTCCTGGAGAATGACAAAGGTAGATAAAATTAACATATAATTCAAGCCTAAAAAAAAAAAATCAAGCTTTCCACCCTCTGTTCTTTGAAACATAACGAGGATTCATTTTAGGGAGTTGTCAATTAATCATATTTGGTGAAGAGAAACAGTGGAATTACATGTCCATAAAATATTCCAACCTGCTTTGTTGAGACCAGGGCCCAGAAGACGAGGGATCTGCTTGATAACAGCTTCAGAAGCCAAAAAGGCGTGGTATTTTTTGGCGAGCTTCTTCACCAATTTCTTGTTCTTATTTAGCTTCTTCAAGCCTTCCACGTCCATATAGTCTAGACCAATCTTTTCGGCCTGAAATAGATTTTCATGAAACAACATTAAGACATACCCTAGAACACATAAGAAGAGGAATCTATGGAAGCCCAAAATTAAGGTAAAAACAATGCATTGATTCACACCAAATTATCCCTCTCTAAAACAACCATCAGAAACGCCAGTGTTTGGCTCATACACACCACAAATTAATATGCTGAGTTATAGCCATAGTCTAGCTTTAAACTTGATTGTATAGCAACAAATATGCTAAGTTAAAAAAGTATAGAATAATAAAATAAATTTCTAAAGGCAGACAAGCATTGTTGAAGATATAGCAAGAAAAATATCACAGGGTAACCAGTAACCAGTAACAGAATCATGCACATAGAGCTAGTAAAATTACCTCTTCAACGTGCAAGGCATCACCAAGCATGCAAATCTTCATCTTGGGGCGGGGAATGTGGGGCAACTTCACAGAACCACTGAAACGCTTGTCCTTTTGAGGATCATAGTTCTTCAGCCCGATCTGAAGCTCAATGGTCTCGGTAAACTTCCTCTTTTTCTCATTGCTATCAGTGAAGATAGATGAGATGGCTTCTCTCAATGCTTCACTCTGAAGCTTACTGTAGAAAAATGAGAAGATAAATAAGACCACGCACACAAGGTATAACTAATACGATCACACACTGAAACTAATACGATCACACACTGAAACTAATTGAAGAAGCATGGGAATGCAAGCCTACTTCCTGAAGATATTAACCTATAACATTCTCAAACTGTTCAGATTACTCAAACAGCTGATTAAATCATTCAGAACCCATTACTCCAGACACTAGCAACCATTAAACTTAAAACAGTAGTATCGATAAAAAATATATCAAGGGAATAGCATGACCCAAATGCGAACATGAATCTGAAACCACAACAATTATCCAGAACAAAGAAAATGCCTTAAAAATTACCTCATTTTCGAATCTTCGCCGTCTCAAGGACACTAAACACTTAGTCCTGTGCACAAGCATAGTTGAGAAAAGATAAGACTCTTCAAAGAAAGCAAATAACAATGGAGAAACTGACATAAACATGACCAGTAACCAAGGTAAACTGCAAATCAGACCCCAAAAACAAAAAGAAGAACGGAAAAATAAATTCACAAAATTCAAAAACGCAAGAAGTTGGATTTTCGCAATGCTACAGAGATTATGAAGATGAAGCGGAGGAGAAGTGAAAAACGTAAGGTGGCGACGGCATACCGGAAGAACAAACGAGAGACGGAGGAATTAGGGTTCAGAGAAAGGAGAATTTATATGTGTCTAACACAGAGATGGATCGGTGGAACTGGGCTCACTAATTTCGTTGGATGTCTGAGTAAATGGGCCTAAAAGCCCATTTAATCAATTGCATTTAATTATTTAAGGACTATATAAGAAAATATTTAATTATTTTCTAACCGTACAAAACTCGAATAAAGGCTAAAATGACGAGAGTGAAAAATAAATAAAAATAAAAGCAAAATAATATTAAAGATAAAAAAATTGACAAAATTTAAATTAAAAAAAATATCAACCCACCAAAATTAAATATAAGATTAAATTCAATTATAAGAGGAGAACTAACCGAGAACAAGTTTGGAATACAATTATAAAATAAAACACAAAAGACTCCAAGTAAAAACAAACTGTCGCTCCAAAACGACTCCCTCTATGACCGCACAGTTCTCAAACGCTCCTCCACTTCGATTGGTAGTATGCGAACACCTGAAAAAGAAAGAAGAAAGGGATGAGTATAAAAATATACTCGGTAACCTACTTATAGGCTCTCATCGCATCCATGACTTAGTAGGTGGCCACAGATTTTATTCTAAGCTCTAATTGTATTACTCTTGTTGTGTATAGTCTTGGGTAGCTAGCATAGCCTACGCAGCGATAGCCGATATTTAAAAATGAGGTGTTACCTTCATAGACTTTGTACTAGGTGGGGATAACATGGTGGGTGCTAACCTACTCGTCATACATAGGAGGTTAGATGGCAAACCTATCTCATGAAGTCACCCAAAGTTGGGGGCGCTACCTCCCGTACGTGCCAGCTTTACTGTTTTGTAGAGCCAACTAACCAAGAAGGCTAGCACTCATATTTCAATTATGACCTAATATTAAAACTTTATCCTCCAATCAATGTATATATATCTATAAAGTAAGAAGACAAATTGTGGGAGAAAAAAGAAAGAAAATATGGTGTATGATATAAAAAATAAAAAATAAATAAAAAATCATTTTATAGTTTAATTGAGTGTATTAAGTGATTCGGCTTAACTTTCTTTTGTAGCATGAAAAATTAGGACAACAATCCTCATATTACTGATGCACGATTGAGAGAAGCACAACAACGAACCATGGAAATACTCATTCGAAGAATAGAAGAGTTGACATATCAAATAAGAAGATTGGAGATTCAAAATCAAGCTCGAGAGAGGATTCCACTACCTGCACAACATGCCGATCAATATGAGGGAGACAATTCTAGTCAACACGAGGATAATCCACATGCGATTGGTAGTGCCTTGATGCAAGGGAGAGCCCGTAGAAGAAGGCATCATAATTTTCAACAACGAGTTTCTTATGACGATAGAATTGATCGTAACGTGGGGAGCATCAAATTAAAACTTCCCAAGTTTTATGGTAAAACCGATCCAAATGAGTACTTTAAATGGGAGAAACGGTGGAGTCTGTGTTCAACTGTCATAACTTTAGTGATGAAAAGAAAGTACTCTTATGCATTGCTCAACTCAAACAATATGCTCAAATTTGGTGGGATAAATTGATGTCAAGTAGGAGAATAAATCTTGAAGCACCAATTGATTCATGGTATGAGTTCAAAGAGTCCATGAGGAAGCATCTTGCTCCATAGTATTTTCAACGGGACATGACGCAAAAGCTTCAAGCATTGAAACAAGGACGCAAGTCTGTAGAGGATTATTACAAGGAGATGGATATATTGATGGATCGACTGGATCTCGATGAGGACATGGAGGCTCTCATGGCGGGATTTCTTAATGGGTTAAACACGGAGATTGCAGACAAGGCTGATATACAACCTTATTCTCATATCGAGGAGTTGTTACACATTACAATTAAGACCGAGAGGCAAATCCAACGAAGGTCTCAACGGTATTCTTCTAAAACTTTTTCCAACTCTACTTCTACATGGAAAAAGGATACGAACATCAATTATAAGCATAGAAATCAAGAGATGGATGAGAAGTCTCATGTTAATAGTGATCCATTTTGGATGGAATCCACTGATCTATGGAATACATGTGCAAATTACGTCAAGAGTTGGATTTGTAGGACCAAGTAAGAGAGAGGCAAATTGTACAACCCATTCAAAAAGAGCAAGATTGTCTTATTGTGCGAGATAATATTTCAAATGATGATATTGTTACTGATGATATGGAGACGAGCAAAAACAGTATGCAAGTATATGTCGCTCCATGTCCATTAGAGACAAAAAAGTAAAGAAAGTAAAAAGGAGAAAGAGTGTGAGGAAGAAATATTTGACACATGTATAGAGATTAAAAAGAAAGAGGATTCTGTTACTAGAGTTTGTGAGGAGAACGATGTTTTTTATACGAAAGGACATATACACAAAATTGGAAGGACTTTCTTTCTGATGGGAAAAGTGTACCTATTTTTTCTATTGAATTCTTGCAAGAAATTAAAATGCTTATTGAAAAGCAAGATCAAAGCCCAAGCCAACAGCAAACTCATGGGAAAAACAAGAACAATGGGATGCACAAGAAGCGACACTCTCATCTCATTTTTACATCCATGCATGACCTAAAAGTGAAGATCTCAAGAAGATTAAAACCAAGAAATGCAAATGATTTTAAGTTTTCATTACAAGGGTATCAATGAGATTCGAGGATGAATCCTCTTGAAGAAGGAGAAAATGATACGAAATAAGGTGTCTTAATCTTGCAATGGATGAACTAGATTTAAGAAGGTTTTATTGTATATTTTATGTTTTAGAGAATTGTCTTCAATCATAAGTTACAATTAGTGAGTGGTTATTATAGTATTGATGGTCATCAAAGTTACACCCTGGAATAGTGTTTATTTTAGGTTTGTTGAGAGTTAGTTCTTGTAGGTTAGAGTTATCAATGGGTGGAAATTATTGTTTTAGAATTTGCATGTTAGAGTTAATCAAACCCTTTCAGAGTGATTCGAATCATGAGTTAAAAAACGAGTTTTATTTATTGTTGGTCTTGATCACAAAGGTAATCTGTTCCAAAACTTTTCCTTAGGTTGATTCTATATCACCGAAGTTGTTAGGTACGAAATGATGTACGCATAACTATCGAGTTTAATATGTACATTGGGATGTCCCGGGGTAAAAGCTACATCTAGTACCGGACCACTGATTTGAGCGATACGTGCCAAGTTCTTTTTTTCAAGCGTGTTCCCTTATGAGATTGAAATGACCCTCATGTTTGCCATGATGCTATGAAGTCATTATTTCCTTCGAGCCCATCAAGTGAGTGCTAGCTTGACTAGCTGGCCCAAGGGAGTGTAAGAACCACCGATTTAACGTCATTCGTTCCTTGAAAAATAAAAAAGGGAGTAAAAACATGAATAGCCTACAATTGTATCAATGTCACCAGGAAGAGAAATAATTACCATTCGAAAGAATGTCCAAAATCTTAAGAACGAACATTATAGTTCCAAATAAAGAGCAATTCAACATAGATTCTTAGTCCAACAGATTTTTCATCTTCTACAACTCAAGAAATGACGATTATCCAATAACTAACGCCTCTTTTCTTTCCTTCTTTCTATGAATCTCTTCAAGTGGATGATCCTTCTTCCCTCAATATGATGATAGAAATCAAAACTCAAATGAACTCATTCGCTTTTGACAGCGTTGTAAATACGACGAACGAAAAACAATGAAACGTGGAAACTTACGACTCCCAGCACCAGGAAGAATGCGTAACATAAACAAGCATTATACCCTATGAAGAAGCATAGCTGCAAGAAACCGTTCATATTCGATCTGGCGTAGAAGTATATGCAATATCCAAACATAAAGATGGCCGTTGAGCCCCCGGAGAACACCGATCTGCACGGTTGAAAAGACAGTAATTACATAGAAGAAAATGGATGACAATCTCAATCATGCAAGCTGGACATAATAGATACCTCCACCACCATTGATGATCTTCAACCGACAGCTGAATGTAAGTCAAACCAATGCTCAAGATTGCAGTGAGTACGACAAGGATGATGAATGTGATGAACAAAATGCTTGGAAGAGTGAAAATTTTGAACCCCCACATGCTTGCATACAAGTGATGTAATTCAAGAACAACTGCGCTGAATGACAACAGACCACTAATGAACATTTGACAAGGAAGTTTTCTGAACCAAGCCAAAGGAGGAATCTCTCGCGGGTTTCTCTTGGTGGCGCAAGGCGCTTGAAACTCGGATCTAAATCGATGTCCTATTATCCCTCCGAATGCAAGCAAAGGGAGGCTGATAAAAGTAAATATGATAAGAATCACTATGATGGTGCCAATAGGCAGTGCTGCAGTAGTTCCATTGGATATAGCAACAATATTTAGGATAGAAATTATGAAGCATGATGGCCCCAAATACAGAACCGCTGATAGAATAACACTTTTCTCCTGAAAATAAGAAGACGAAATCAAATGAGAGAAGGAAATGGTAAAAGTGTTAGGAATCACGACTCTCCACAATGATATTATATTGTCCACTTTGAGCATAAGCTCTCGTGGCTTTGCTTTGGGCTTCTCCAAAATGCCTCATACCAACGGAGATGTATTCCTTACTTATAAACCTATGACCGTTCCTTAAATTAGCCAATGTGGACTCTCTCCCAACCATCCTCCACAAAAAGATCACGAGCCACTAAAAAATACGGCAAACAAAAATATAACATGAAGTTAATACACAGGGTGAGGCAAAATTTACCCATCCAATCTCGACAAACTGGCAGTGGAAAGAAGCAGATGTATATCCAGTAACTACTGATGTAAGACAATAGATCACAATAATGGAGGTGATTAATGATCCACGATTGTATGGGTAAAGGATTCCTAGAAACGCCAGAAGAAATAAACTGCAAATCCTGTTGAAAAAATTTATATACAAAATGAGAGATAAAATCGGTAGATTTGATCATGATCACACTTAAACTGATACTAGTGTTAGTCTTCATAAAAAATAATATTTCTGTGTTATGGGTCAAAACACTTTTCTTTATGCAATCTGTTGTACTTGCACCTGACTAACGGACCCTTAACATAAGTTGGAAAGAAAATTTTGGGATTATGGTGTTCCAAATATTCCAACTGGACCTATTATACGATCGAAGGCCAAAGATTCAACAATAATTTATTCTTTATCTACAAAATTGGATAGACTTGGTTCCATCGTTATTTCATGTGTTACAAACTGATTCAATTGAGGAAGAACTGTTTGGAGCTTCAGAAGTGAATATTTGCACGGTTGGAGTAGTGGATGAGATTGCTATAACTAACCCTTAATGAATAATTGGTTAGAAAACTTTATTTATTATTTTAATTCCATAATTTCTTGAGATGGAAAAAGGGTGGGAATTTACTTGTCAATGATTCCATAATTTCTTGGGGTGGAAAAAGGGTGGGAATTTACTTGTCGAAGTGTAGATTGCATTTGAGTCATTCCATCAAGTTCGATGGTGGAGTACTCAATTTAGAAAGGAATTCCAAATCTTGATTCTAGATATTTGATCGCAAGAAGTAATCTAATTTTAGCTTTATCTCTTGGTTGATCTGAATTTTATATAAGGAGATGTTAATTTATTTAATTCAAGGATTCTTGCTTCAAAAAAAAGTTTAGATGGTTGGGCTGAGGATTAGGTCTACACCAAGAAAGATGAACTAGGGCTATAGCAAAACTGTGGATCACTCGGATTAACACGAACAAGGTATGCAGGGAAAAAAATTGTAAATTATGTCATTATGTTGGACAGACTCCTCAAAGATTAGAAAAAAAAAAAAAAAAAATTGAAAATTTGATCTAAGAAACTGATAAA
The DNA here is from genome assembly GCF_002738365.1 of Cucurbita moschata. Lineage (NCBI taxonomy): Eukaryota > Viridiplantae > Streptophyta > Magnoliopsida > Cucurbitales > Cucurbitaceae > Cucurbita > Cucurbita moschata. The sequence continues at coordinate 220,701 of NW_019268592.1, read as the reverse complement.
CATGGCGTTAGATACCATAGGGTGCTATACAGTTATATAAGCTGGTTAGTCCATCAGGTTGAGAAATTATGTCTAGCAGCTTCCCTGATTCTATTATACTTAAAACAAAGCTCAACCCAAAGATTGCCTCCTCTTCCGCTCTTTTCTCTCTAGGTTTCCCAAAACTTTTCTTTTTCAGGGAGGGAAAAATATATCCAATTCTCGAATGCCTATTCCATTTTTTCACTCTGCTATAATTTTTTCATGAGGTAATTTAATTCTAGCCTTATCTCTTGGTTGATCCGAAATTATAAATCCAATTCACTTCAGACACCAGTTTCCAACTTCCTACTAGGCAACACCTTTTAGTTTTCTATTTATCAATTATTTTTCTCTCTGTCACTGTCTTGTTAAGCTATCTGCAGTAGAGCTTGTAATATGAATTTTTAATCCTTTAATACAAACGTCTGTAGACATGCAGAAAAGGTTCAGCATTTTTCTTTACGTTGTTATCCATTAAATGTTTCCTGTGCAAGTAACACGACGTTAACATCATCACCAAACTATGTCATTGACATAATAAATTTCTGTAGACTCAATAATGACATGGGAAGGCAGCATATATATTTCCCATGTGTCATAGTAAACAACAATGTTGGCAACTCTTTGTTACTGAAAGAAGGACAAGCTGTCTATTGTAACATTAAGCCACATGTTGACGTTTCACCTTTAATAACATAGACGAAACAAAATGTTTTTGAGGAATATTAACTTCCAAATTCTAGGTCATTTATGTTTTTTATTTTTTGGAACTCAAGAACACCGTTATAAAAGTTATTCAAGCAACAGAAAAGATCTTGTTCGAGTAAGGTCGTAGGTCCTTGAGGTTTTCTTTAGAACTATATTCCATTTTCCAGCAGTCACATGTTATACAATTGATTTTGATCAACATGCCATTAATTGAATCTCAAATAAAATAAAGAGAATACAATATCAAACCCATTATATACCCCTTGAAGTGTTCAATACACTCCAAATTGTGTTATCCAACAAATTTAACATATTTTTGTGGCACTATGAGTTCAGCATCGACCCCCTATAAAAGCTAGAGTTTGTTTTTCCTTGTTGCTTTTGTTTTAAAGAGCAATACTTGGGTGAATACTTGGGTGCATCCAAGGCTGCACTCTTTTCTTTTTTCGTTTTTTTTGCAGTCTACCCCAATCATATAGTAGAAAAAACTAAAATGTATTTTTTAAGAAAACTAGACAGGAATTTTCCACGTGTCAAACTATAGTTGGACTGCAAAACATAGTCACAGCCCAGAATGCATGCATGTAGTTGGATTGCAAAATATAGTTGCAGCCCGGAATGCATGCAAGTATTTTTTTTACTTCAAAATGCATTGGTCTAAGGTTGCTTTGGACTGTCAAAAACAGGCAATTAGATTGTAGTGCCCATGATGATAATATGGAAATTTTTCCTTTTCTTATCATGCATAATAAGGAAGCGAGTATTTCTATTGAAGCATATCAATACGTTATGATGAACATAACTTAAAGAAGAATAGTTCAAATTAACTTACATAGTCAGCAGCTGTGTACCGACACCCAAAACAGCACTAAAGAGGGGCAAATTTGGAGGACATCTAAATACATCTCCATGAAGATATTTCCAAACAACCTCTCTTTCATCCTCTTCATCACCACCAGAACACCTAAAACACAAAAAAAAAAAAGGTAAGCTAATTTCCCAAACAAACTTAATGAAAGACTCGAGTAAATTTATTTGCAGGACATTACTTCATCAAATCATTCTTGAGATGGCGCATAAAAAGCAAAGTAAGCAATCCCATCAACAGTACGATTATAGCAACTGAATTAAGGAATGAAAACCAGTGGATTTTCTGACTGATAGGCAGTAGTGAAGCCCTCAAATACTTGTTCATCCTATCTCCATACTGAGCAGAAGTTTCATTCCAAAAAATAGAATAAGTGAACTTAACATTGAGTTCGACATCCTCTGTTATATCAATGACATGATTTGGATCGCTGAAGGCATTAACTTCCACGATTTCGTTCCCATTGAAGGAAGCATCAAATTGAATATGTGTGAAAAGATAATATCTTGGCCCCTGCTTGTTCAGGGTCCAGCTCTGTTCATCAATTTTGCCAATAAAACCCCACACAGGAAGATTATCACAATACATTTGGAAGTAAAAGTCATTCCTGACAGCTTCCCTAAACAGTGAAACTTCAGCACCTTTTAGCTTCTTTTCACACAGAGTCTCCCAAGGTTTATCTTCCCTAAATTTCATCCCATGCAAGGCGCCGGTCAGCCGATCACCATTTAAAACCTCCCCTAAGGTTGCTTTCTTTTGAACTACTGAATCTGCAAGCTAAGGAGAAGACCTTCAAACATATTATTTTGGTATAAAAAAGTTACACCAAATTTTATTCGATATAGGAAGCTCATACAGTTCAAAATTCTGAAGGAGCTAATACAGGAATAAGTATAAATCACGATGCAACTATTGCAATTAACTAGCATGCATTTGAAAAGTGACCCTTAGCTTTGTTGTCCTATATTATCACATAGAGCTAATATCTATTAAAACGTGAAAGTCTTTCAATTAGGCTCCTTCAAAAGGCTAACCTGGACTGCAGAATGGTAATTCATAGTATTGGTAGGTCTCGCTGCAAGAAAATGGGAAACAAAGTAAACAATAAGACTGGAGCAGAAGCAAAATAGAGAAAGAGAGAGAACAAATTCAATTGAAGTCTGGATTTGGCCTCAAATATGTTAAAATGGCATTCTTTCTCCAATAACAAAGTCACAATTTGTAAACTTCGAAAACTATTCCAAGGAAAAACTGCATCAGTAAAGCTACAAGGATCTTGTTGTTGAAGCCGAATCGTCTCCAACAGGAGGGAAATTTATCCGGTCCATGCACAACCTAAAAGAAAAAAAAACTAAGAGATGGACTATGGCAGTAGTGGGGATTTTTGGCTGGAGTGGGAATGGATGAAATCAAGGTTTATGAGAAAGTCAGCGAAGTTTGGTGTTCTACCTTTGCCTAGTCTCGGTCGACAGTGGACATATATTCAATCTTTATTCGGTGGGAAAGAGATTATGACAACTAAAAATATTTTGGAACCATAAGTCATCTTGATTCTCAAGATGATTACCTTTCTATCAGTGCGATGACTTGGTGAAGGGCATCTATGAGAGAAGGTTATCGAACCGGGTTCCGATCGAATAGAGCGTAGTTAACACAGGGAAGAATCGTCTTCTTTCCTCGGGGTATATTGGTTCCAAAAAATGAGTAATATGTTGAAAATGAAGTTCAAATAGTTATTAATAAGACATAACTAAAAGAAGAATATTACTTTTCAATTTCAAAGCATCTCCACATTTCTGTCAATTTCAATGTTCATCTAAAATTTGGTACAATCTACTTTAAACCTATAGACTGATATGTATTCGTTAAGAACTCATGAACGCAACAATCTCCAACGCAGTTCAAGTTTTAGGGATCACTACCAGAGTCACAAAGCTAATAATTAGAAAGAACGTCCAATTAGCAAATGATGGGGATTTGAATGGAGTACCTGGGATTGTTCAGAGGTCCAACCTTGTTGACGAATAACGGAATTGGATCTCCGACAATGTAGCGGTGATTGAGAGGAGAAGCAGTAGAAAGACGACATGAGAAGCGAAGGGAGCCTAAAAGCACCAAAACGATAACGATCTCAAGAAGAGACCGAGACATTGTTGAAGAAGATGAAGCTGACGATCAAGTTTGAAAGATTGCAAGCGAATTGGCGGAAGATGGAGACTCAGAACAATGCTCGACTAGGCATTGACTTCATGATTCTACTCCATGGACTTGGCAGTGATTTTGCAGCAAATGCTAATTCAGAATCACTCGCCCCTAATTATAAAATACTCAGAATTCTGTCGAATTTTGGATGGGGAATTTGCAAGAACAGGTGTTGTGTGATTGGTTTGGTAGAAATTGTTGATTAAACCAACTTCCAATAAGCGGATGGTGTGTATTGACCCTAATCCCAAATTTAATCCCAAATTTAATCCCAAATTCATGAAATTAACAATTCAATTTCTATAACCATCTATCCTTCCATCCTTTCAATATTATTTGTGGTATGAAAAATTTAAACTTATTCCTGTAATCTTGAACTATGTAGTTGACATATAAAAAGATCGTGTTCAAGTAATTACTTAAATTGATACGAAATAAGGTATCTTAATCGTGTAATAGATGATTTAGATTTAAGAATGTTTTATTATAATTTTTTAAGATTTAGATAATTGTCTTAAAATTACAAGTTACGAGCTCTCATTATGGGTGGATGGCTATAAAAGTTAGAACCTTTCAATTAAAACATAAGTTAGGGTCAGTTTTATTTCCAAGGCTATAAATAGTCATTCATATTATTTCAAGGCTATAATAGTCATTCATATTATTGTTTTATATCACATTTTAGAATTAAGAAAACAGAGTTTCTATTTTACTTTTGTTGATAATTAAGCTTTACTTTGCAAATTCTTGTATTTATAACTTGCATGCTAGAGTTATTCTCGAGTGCTATTGATTAAATCTCTTTCTGGAGTGATTCGAATCATAAGTTTAAAAATGAGTTTTCTTCACTCTTACTTTGATCATCAAGGCAATCCCTTCCAAAACTTTCCTTTGAGTTGATTCCATATCATTTGGTATCAGAGCTTTAGGCTAAAGATCGGATATATGTTTCCTTTGCGTTTCTTCTTAATTTGTTTTTTCTTGATTTTTATCTTTTTAGTTTCTAATCGACTTAGAGTTTAAAATCCAATCTCGACTCTATTGAAAATTTTGAGAGGTGAGAATGAGAGCTTCATATGTGTGAAGGACTGCAAGTAGGGTGACCTAAAAATTCCTTTAAGTATATACACATGAGAGAGTGTTGTGAGGTCCTTTGTATTTTCATAACTTATTTTTTACAGCAAAGTTTCACAAATACATTCGAGGACGAATACTATTGAATAATTGAGGAATGATATGAACCAAGAGACATCAGTCATATAATATACTTCAACGAAGATGTGAAGAAAATGCTGTCAAAATTATCAAAAAATGTTTCAATTCATGTCACATCGAAGAGGAATAAAGTTTTATGGTTATAAATTTTGGGTAAATCATAATTTTAAGTTATAGTGTTTATTTAATGTATTTTAAGGCTTATTTACATATAAGTTAATTATGGCCATAAGATATACATAGTGACTAATTATAGTCGTGAAATATAGTTACAACTCTTCGAATGCCATGAAGGTTAAAAGTTGTTATTTTGAGCCTATATAAGGCCATGAATGTTATGTTTGTAGGATGAACTTGAAAAATGTAGTAAAACAATCATTTAGGCTTTTTTTTAGCGAATGACTAAGTTTCTTTGCAATTATATGTAGTTTACGTTGCATGTAGAATCATTCAAGCTAGACATGATCGATCTTGCTTGTGGAGTGATTCGAATCTCAAACAAGTGTTCTTGCATTGAGATATTCGATTGAAAGGTATTCCGAATCTTACTCTCCTTGTAGTGATTTCCATATCATTTGGTATCAGAGCTTTAGACTCAAGGTCGGATATATGCTTCCTTACGTTTATCTCTTTTAATTCTCTTATAATTTTTTTTTCTAGTTTGTATAGAATGTTCATATTCTATCTCAAAACTATATATATATATATATATATATATAATATTTGTTTTTAAAGGGTTAGATATGTATGTTGATCATGTATCTTATCAACATTGTGTTCTTTTAAGATCTTTTAAATCAACTTTCTTTTTGGTACATTGACGATAAAGGAAGACAACCTCTATCAATTTGAATCTGTCTTTTTAAGTTTTTTTTTTTTTTTGTACTTTTCTAAATAAATAAGATGGTCGAATGTTTGAAGGAGACTTTGTGTTGTGAACAATGTAATGTTTTTAGTACCGTGGCTTTATAAAATAAAATGTTTTCACTCTTATTTCATTATAAGACTGCCGTTGTTAAAAATAGATTCTTAAGTTAGACCAAATCTCTTAACTATATTGGTTGGATATAGCATAGATCCATTATTATTGTGAAAGAAGAATTAACATTAGAGGGGACTAATCGAGTGAGTCGTGTCCTTAAATTTATATTTTTCGTCAATGGTGTACATTAGATTGCAATTTTTAGATCAGTCTTGAAAAACATAGCGTTTAGATTAGAAAATTAAGTGACAAGTATTAATCTGTATTATAGGAATTTACATTTAATATCAAATTATCTACCTACTTATCCCGATCAATTTTAGTTTTAGGAAAAATGTTCAGAAAAATTAAGTGACAAGTTTAGACATTTCTCTGCATCACTGTGATATGGCTACATTACCAACTTGTCATAAATTGCTTCTAAGAGTGAAAATTATCCGCACAAATCAACACCGTTCATTTTAGCATTTTTTTCCCCTTACTCAGATGTCTCCTAAGATGTAACCTCATACCTAGAATTTGGACCCGGATTTATAATCCAAATTTGGCACCCGATGACCCTCACAATCCCTTTGCATATGGTCATATTATTTACTTGTTTTGAATTGCCTCTAAGAATGAAAAGTATACCTAAAAATCACATTACCTATTACCTATTACCTATTTTTTGTGGCTCAATCATAAGATTCAAAAGTTAAACGTGTCTAGTTTGGAGCAAAGACAAAGTATGCTATTGGTTTGAAAAATAGTTTGAAATTTCTTCCTATCCTCCACCCATAAAATTTTTCTAACATTGAAATCAATGTATACGTGAAGTCCTTGTTTCCTTTCTGGAAAAGTACTTCGTTGGGTTTGATCAATGCCTAGTTTCTTTGAGATTCAACTGTTTATAGGCGAGTGAGAGAGATATTGCAACACAACCATTAATGAAAAACTTGGTGAAACAATAAACAACATTTAGTTATCAATTACGTTTGGATTAATAGAGGGAGATGGAACCCTAACTTCGGTTAGTTCCATCCAACTTGATTTCTATTCTTCAATTGGCATTATTAAATACATAAAGGTTCCAAATCTAAAATGAAATATCATTGTCTCTCACTCGTTTTCAAGCAATATACATAAAAAAAGAAAAGAAAGCAAGGGCATCATGAGTATGATTAGATCAAGTTTCTTGGTTGCTACAATTTTGATGCTATTATTGTTAGATTTTACCATTGATGCTCAATCTAGTGCCGATATTGTTTTTCTTTTGAAAAGATATGGTAACATAGTGCCTGGTACTGGCATCACGAAGGTAAATATACCGTATGAACAACAATATTATCACTAGTTGAGTTGATCAATCGTTTGCTAATTTTTGTTACTTGTGACACGTAGGCTTTAGCAAATGCATGGAAGGATGCATGCACTTCCAATCATTCTAGTGCGATTGTTATTCCGGGAGGAATATTTAAAGTAAAGGAAGGGATATTTAAAGGACCTTGTAATAGCCCAATTGACTTTCAATTTGGAGGAACATTGCAGGCACCAAAAAGTCTTCACGGAGATAATTGGATTACTTTTGAATATATTGATAGATTGACATTATCATGTGAAGGAGTTTTGATGATCAAAAAAAGGCAGCTTGGAAAAAGAATGATTGCCATAAACGCATAAATTGTGCCCAACTCCCCATTGTAAGCAATATGCCTTCAGTTTTTCTTCTCAATCTCGTGCATCTTGTTGTTTTTAAATGCCTTCTCTAATCTTCCAACATTTATAATTTGGTAAATGTTCTTCATTTTCTAGAGGATAATCTTTAAACATTTAACAAAAGAAAAAAAAAATCATTTAAAGAAGTGAAATTCTTTTTGAGTTTTCAATTTTATTGGGTAATGTTCAAATTTTTGGCTTGATTACTAACTTCACAAAATATTATTTGATTATACAAAATGTTTAGAGTTTGAAGTTCAACTTCATCACCAATTCAATTGTGAAGAGAATAACATCAGTTGATAGTAAGAACTTCCATATCAACGTCCTCGGCTGCAACAAACTCACATTCCATAATATCAATATAACTGCACCAGAAAACAGTCTCAACACTGATGGAATACACATCGGTCGACCAAATAGGATCGCAATCACAATGTCCAAAATTGCAATAGTGACATGTGGGCCAGGACATGGCATAAGCATCGGAAGTCTTTGAAGATTCACTAACGAAGAACCCGTTGAATGTGTCATCGTAAAGAACTGCACGATAATTAACACCACTAATAGTGTCAGGATTAAAACGTGGCCAGCTTTTGCTGCTAGTGGCACCGCCACCGATATGCAGTTTTTGGACATTATAATGGTCAATGGTAGCAACCCTATTCTAATGGACCAAGAGTATTGTCCGTAGAATCAGTGCAATCAGAAGGTATTTGATCGTATTCTCAAAACTTTGATTGGTTTTGTCACTATAACTTTCCCAAATAAACCATTTACACAAATTTGTTGTCTCATTTTGTGTAAGGCCCAATATAAAATAATGTTATAAAAATAAGACCTAGGGTTCTGCCATTGGAGCAAACTAAAACCCTTGGTTAGCCGCCAACCTCTTTAGTTTTTGCAAGAAGCTAGAGGCAAGTCAGCCACAACAAACCCTAAGCCGACTGCCGCACTTCCTTCTTTCTTTGTCATCTTATTCCTTATTCCGACCACCGCCCTCCCTTCTTTATGTGTCATTTTCTTCCTTAAGCCGTTGCCACCCAACGTTCATGTCGTCTCGCCGCCGACTATTTCCCACATCACCTTGTGCCACTCCTCACATCAGAAAACTGCCACCCAGCACCCACATCGTTGCCATGAGTGAACGCCATCGTCACCGCCAGAACTGTCATTAAGTGGATTAAACGCAGCAAAGATACAACACGGTTTTCTCTCGGGATAGATAGAATTGGAACCAACCACTACGTGAAAAACAGGCTCGATCTAAGTCGGAGTGAATCAATAGCAGTAGGAACAGTTAGGAAAGGAGTTCTCCACGTAAGGGACCCTCCTGTTGAAACTAAACTTTTTTTTTAAAAAAAGGGTCGAACAAATTTATCATATGGTTGTGTGCTGTGTAATCTAATTGTTGCATTGAATTTCACTTGTGTGGAGTGCTTCTTCTTCACCCTTCAATGTGATGACTCCCATTAACCTATTTGTTTAGTCATGATTTTTTGGCTCGCTAACAAATTTTCAAACTCTACTAGTGATGGTTGAATGAGTCATCCTTGTACAGTAATAATGAAGCTTCTATATTCTGGTCGCAATCCGTAGATAATGATCCTCTTCATTCGATCTTCTTCAATTGCAGACTTCAGTTCTAGTTTAGTAATTTCTCGGCAGATCGACTTGACTTCTGGCAGCGACTCCCGGCGTATTCTGCTCGACTTTCCATTTTTCACCTGGTTTCTACCGTTCCGACCCTTCCGGGCCTAGTTTCGGCCATGTTAAGGTAATTGAGGCCGTATTAGAGTCGTATTTCACAATGTTAGTTGGATATTCAATTAAAATGTGAAATACTAATGAAAGGTGACGAATGGTGCGATAGAAAACAAACCCCGGCGACCTTTAGAGTAGCTTTCGAGGAACGAAAGTTATACGTTTAGCTAATTAGGGAGTACTTCCGCTAAGACCAACCAAGCAAGTGGCCTTACTATAGGATAGACTAAAAATTGTATGAGTTATGATGATGTGTGAGTTATGATACTTGATGATGTGCGTAGTATATATATATTTCGATGAATGACATACTTGATATGCTTGATGCACTTTATGGCAATATGACGAGTATGATGATTGTGTGACGCTTACCTTAATATGATGATGTTTTCCATATTGAGCATGCAATATGATTATGAGTGTCATATTGCATCATGTATTTAGATCGTCATAGGACATGACCCTAAGAGCATGAAAAGGATATTAGTATAAATATCAACGAGTGTGTGTTACCTAGAGTAACAAAGAGATGAGACTAGAGGATTGTGTCAGAAGAGACATTATGATAATGAGTGTAGACACGCACAGTATGATGATGAGTGCGAATGCGCACAGATGAGGGTGTTCATAAGGTGCATGACACTATGGGGTTCCGCTGACCTTTGGATGTCGCTATAGATTAGCTTGACCAGAGGATCCAGGGGTGTGCGAGCGCCCTGAGGATTCACACTTACATGTGTGAGTCGTGTGTAGGGTTGTACTACACATCTAATTTGTCCGAGACTAGAGGCCAACTCTATGATGTTAGAGATAGACTCTTAAATCATTATTGCATGTGTTTGCATTTGCATGACCCCTATAGTGGGGCCACTTACTGAGTATTTTTTGAAATACTAGGTCGTGTGCCATATCATTTGTTAGGTAAAGGGTAAATTCATATTTAAATTTCTAGGTTTAGGTTAGAATAAGCTGTTATGCATTTCATTGTTTTTAATTATTTTGTATTGCTTTTATTTTCTCTCAATTTCAGTATTTCGTATTTAAACACCTAAGACCATGGTTGTGTTTTCCAGAGAATTTTAAGTATTTTTCGAAGTTTATGTTATAAATGATGTTCATGAAAGAGTTATATTTTCGCATTATAGATGAGCATGAGACGTTAGTAACGACTCTGAGTACGTGAAAATTTAGGGTTGTTACACTCGAGCTCTGTTTTTTTGTTGTCTGGGACATGAACATACATAATATATCCAAAATTTATGAAATGTGAAACTGAGGGCTTATGTCCGCTCCAAGTTTCTTTTGGAGCCATATGCTTCACGGCTAGAGTGGGACTTATATTGAGAATATGAACCGTCCGATTTCCTACTTTTGCCCAGAAAGCTTTTGGTATTTTTTTTTTTTTTGTTAGCATGCATCTAACTATATTCATAATTGTCCTGTTTTTTTCTTTCTGCCACATCATTTTGTTGCTGAGTATAAGTTGCTGTAAGTTGCCTTTGAATACCATTTTCATTACAAAAGCTACTGAATTCTTTGAATGTGAATTCACCACCTCGATCAGTTCTTAAGCCCTTCAAGTATATACCAGCTTTTTTTTCAACCATATTCTTAAATCTTTTTAAAATGGAGAATGATTTTGATTTTTCAGCTAAGAAGAAACTCCAAATTTTTCGACTGAAATCATTAATAAAACTGATAAAATACCTCTTGTTGCTGTTGGAGATGGGCGTGATCGGTCCGCATATGTCAGCATGTATAAGTTGAAGAATTTGAGATGCTCTCCATGTGCTTTCTTTAGGAAATGAATCTCTTTGTTGTTTTCCTATCAAACAACCTTCACATACTTTTGAGGGAGCTTTAAGGACCGGCAATCCTTGCACCATGTCTTTCCCTTCAAGTGCTTTTAGTCCTCCAAAACTTAGATGTCCATATCGACAACGTCATGTTCTTGCGGGATCTTCTGTAATAGGATTGAAGCAGGATTGTATCTTTGGTAGAGATTGAACAAATAGAGTAAACATTATATTTGATGTCATTGAAGTCTCTACAATCAACCCTTTGTCAAGATGATAAATCCTACATCCTCCTTTTTGTATAAGAATTGCAAGACTTTTATATTGGCAAGTTGTCCTTCAAGTCTAGTACATAAATACCTCAGGGATTACTTGCACAATCTCATTTACTTTAAACTTTACATTTCCTTGCTCATCCCAGCCATGTTTGAGTTGTCACCCAGCTTCACAGTTTATCGAAAATTCTCATCAATATGATAGAAAAGTTCTTTCTTTCTACACATGTGGTTGCTGCATCCCGAGTCAAGAAACCAAATGTTTTTCTTTTCAGCTTTCTTCTCATCCACACAGGCCATTAGTCGCATCTCTTCATTGGTTTTTGCATAATTTAGGTAGATTCACGACCATCATGACAACATTCTGATAAACATAATGATCGTTCTCCTATCTTTCTCATAGCGTATGCATCCATACTATCATGAAGGATGAGTGGCATCCCTCGATGAATGAGCACACAATAATGCATGAGGTCCCAACATTTTTCCATTTTCATTATCATTTAATACAACCCTGCTAGCGCCTTCCTTCATATCATTTCTCATATCATTTCTCAAATTGTTTATCATATCATTTCTTATATCTTTTATGCGTATGTCGGGGTTGTATTTCATGCTAGTTTGTCGTTTTGCATATGAATCATATCATATCATTCATGTCGCACATATATCATATCATAACGTTTTCATGCTTTCAGACATAACAATCCACATCATGCACATATCATATCATATATCATAACAGTCACATGACATATCCCGAGCATGTCTTCAACATATCATATCTTAGCATATCATATCATATCATAAACATATCAATTCGTCAAACACAACGTAGCAATCACATCTCATAGAATATACATATCATTTCATAACAGTTTGCATATATGGACATATGACATGTGTGAAGCCACGGGCACGTGTCATCATACAACACACAATTATAACTAGAAGACAATAGGGTCACTTACTTGTTTGGCCTAGGGCGAAACTATTACGGCCCCTTGACGCTGATTTCTGAAATCTAATTGTGCCTAGGAGTCTAACGTTATTAATTAGAATTCTACGGTTAGAATTGGCCCACCTAATTTTGCATAAAATGATTTAAACTAAATCCTAATAATTTAAACTTACTCTTAATACTTTAAACTAGCTTAGTCTAATTATGCCTAAATACTTTAAACTTGACTCCAAAAATTTTAACTAGGTAAATGGTAGTAATTTAAACTAGCTTGCCTAATTATGCATAAATATTTTAAATTTGACTCCAAAAATTTTAACTAGGTAAAAGGTAGTAATTTAAATTAGTTTAGCCTAATTATGCATAAATACTCTAAACTAGACTAAAAAAATTTAAACTAGCTAAAGGTAGACGTATTAACTTTAAATGCTTCCGAAGAATTGAGCCGTAGGAGGAAAGGGTCCGAGCGTATCAAACCCAAGCCAGATCAGTCAAAATGTTAGTTTTGAGCCGTTAGAAAGTGTAGTCTCCGACTGGCTTGAACCGTTCAAGTGGGATGCTAAAATGAAGTGAGAGAACTCTCTTTTATAGCGGAGGCCAACCCCCACTTCTAAGCTTTAAGCAAGGTGAGACAATCCATTTTTTTTTTTTATATAATTTCAAAATTTTGGGTTATTACACAATGTATAAGATACCCTCACTCACATATTTTCACCCGAACAATTTCTATAAAATCATTTGTAACGATTATAAATTAGGTCATATCAATAATATTATCAGTATAAGACATTCAATCTTATCCATACTCTATAAACCCTTTACATTATTACTTCAACATAATATTTTCCCTGTCAACTACATACTTTTCAAGATTACACTAATAACCTTAAATTTATATAAATTTTTTTATAGAATATATGATAATAAAATGCAAACAAAATAATCAAAATTATTCATAAACCTCCCCATTCTGAAAGAAGTACATAAAATATGCCTAAAAATACTTTCACCATCAAAATAGTATTTTATTCTAATAAATATGCCAATGGATAACACAATTAAGAATTTAAATGATTAATTAAATATACATTTTTTAGTATTTTTTAATTTAGTCCTTATCGAATAAGCTAAAAATGTCAACTAATTTCTTTAAATAAATACTAAGAAGAAATTTGAAACTCCATAAAGTTTCTTATTTTAAGCATGGTAAAACGAGTTTTTATAGTTTTACTTTTGGGCTTCTACTTAAAGTTTTTAAAATACCTATCCTTTTTGGGGTTTCACTTTTGAGCTTACTCTCAAAGCTTTTAAAATGTGTCCACTAAGAGGAAGAGGTTTTCACACCCTTATAAAAAGAATGTTTCATTCTCCTCCCTAACAGACGTGGGATCTCACAATCTACCTTTTAGGGACCAACGTCCTCGTTGGCACTCGTTCCCTTCTTTAATCGATGTGGGACCCCCAATCCACACCCCCTTGTAACAGTCCAAGTCCACCACCAACAAACATTGTTCTCTTTGGGCTTTCCCTTACGTGCTTCCTAAGGTTTTAAAACTCTTTGCTAGTGAGAGGTTTTCATACTCTTATAAAAAAATGTTTTACTCTCATCTCCAACTGACGTGGGATCTCACAATTCACCCTCCTTCTAGGCTTAGTGTCCTCGCTGGCACTCGTTCCCCTCTTTAATCATGTGGGACCCCCCAACCCACCTCCCCTCAGGGTTCAGCGTCCTCACTGGCACAGGTAGATATCCTTAGGAGCATTATGGTCATTTTGCACCGTTTATTAGTTTACCTATTTATCCTTATTCAATGACCACCAAATTTCATATATAACCTTAACATGCTAATATGCTCAACATTAAAATTTCATAGGTAGCAGAGTTTACTTAGTTGGTTATTTTAACATTAATTAAATCTCGAGAAATTTGATCAATTCAGGGGCCTTAACAAACGGTTCTTTGAAGCTTTTCTTTCATACATTCTTAATTTATACTTGGTTTAGGGTTTATATGAAAACTCAAGTGATTCCCACAAGTATTTCTTAAGAAAACTTCAAGGTGGTTACTTACCTCGTCATTGACGTTCCGGACTTTCGTTCTCAAGCTTCCAGTATATGAATCATTTCAAATTTTCTTCCATAGACTTCTTATTGTGTCTAGTTTCTGGAACCATAAAATTTTCCATGAGAATCAATCTGGAAGGGGGTTAAAATTAAGAAAAACCAAGGAAAGGTGAGATTTTGGGTTGACATGGCCGGTCCAGTTGAACCGGCCACATCATCGTCTTCTTCCTCTAGACAGGAAGAAGATGCGCGCGTTTATGTGTGCTATCGTCTAAAAACGTGGTTCTCCAGCTCCGATCATGCCATTTCAACCCTCAATCTCTTCATGAAACTTAAAGATAGTGTTACAAGGAAGAGCTTGAGATTGATTTCATACCTTCTCGTGGATCGTAGCCTAAGATATTTGCCTCCAAAGTTCGTCCAAAAATTAATTTCTCGCCAGAACAAAAACAGAGACTTTCTTATTGGGTAGCCGATTCTAGGATTTTTCAAGGCCCGATTTCTTCATGAAACCTCTTCCATATCCTTTACTCAAGCTAAAGGAATTGGCTTGGAGGAACGTCTTTGATTGTCAAACCTTAATTTCAAAAAATTATTCTCGGTCTACAACTCACCCAAAACACCAAATTTTCGTTCTCTTGGGTAGCTTGTTCTACAAAATTTCAGCTCCCGATTCCTTCATCAAGGTTACTCAACTTCTTCCTTTGAAGCGAAAGGAATCCTTAATTGGTAGGAAAATGGACCGTAGATAGGAATTTGACACTTACCCTCAATTTGAGCCCGAAACTGGTTTCCTTCAATTGGGCACGTTCCTGAGGTTAATTCTCTTCGTGGTCTTCTATGAAAACATTTTTTAGAGGTATAGAAATTGATTGGGATTGTTCTTGCTAGACGAATTATTGTGTATCCTCAAATTAGATTTTTAAGTTTTTCTTGAAGCTCTTCAATGACGGATTGGATTGGGAGAATGGTTTCTAGGCCTTTTCAGCACTCTATTCCTTCATAGAACTTGTGGGTAATCGTGTTTAGAAACTATAGGAACAAGTTTGAAGGGAAATGATGGAGAATTGCTCTCAAATTTGGAAGAAATTTGAGAGTGGGAGACCCAAAATCTAAACGCTTATTGCTTACGATTATGAGCTCCACCTTGCTCGATTATTGATCCATATTGTTGCCCCAATTTCAAACTTTATAGGGGAAGCTTCTACCGACATTGAAACCTCTAGAATCGCCGTGATTTGGAGATAGAATTTTTTTAAAAATTCGTTAGAAATATCCTCTCCGATGATCAGTGAGCTACTGACTTCCAATTTGAATTCTGATCGCTGTATGTGATGATATGTGAATGTTCTAGATCGTGTCCAATTTTGGAGGTGATCAACGACTTGATTTTGTGATTCAAAGAATTTTGTGCACAAAATCATTGTGGAGGTTCTGATTTTGAGGAGAATGACATATATGTAATTATCCATAATTTAGGGGTGTTTTGGTAATTTGGCACTTTTCAAATATTTATTATTATTATTATTATTTTTTTCAATAAATCTATCATTTTTCTAAAAATTCTTCTTTCCTTGTTGGTCAATTTTCCCTTCTTTAAATTCATTCTAGATAAGAATTAAAAATGGGAAAGTTCCTTAGAAATTTAAAAAAAAAAAAAAAACCCCACATTTTTGTGGTTTTCGCTTACTTTTTCATTCCCGATCCTTCTCCAAAGGCTTAAGTCCTTAAAATTACTTCTTAAGTTATAGAAATGACTTGCTTAAGACCTTTGTCCTTGCTTAATCGTCTTAATTTCTTTCCTCGGATCCTTTGGGTCTTGCATGGGTGGCTTATTCTCGTTGGAGATTATTTCCTTCATTTTTGGGTGTTACGAATATAACCCCGTCTAGTATTTCGTACATATCATATTGTTTTTCATATCATTTCTTATATCGTTTATCATAATCATATCATTTCGTAAACACTTCGTAGTCATATCGTTTCCATATGCATGTCTCACACACACAAACACACACACACACACACATATATATGTATATATATTCTTTATTCACATGTAGTATCATAATCATATCATTTCGTAAACACTTCGTAATCATATCGTTTCCATATTCATGTCCTAGCCATATCCTTTCCTAAACTTGTTATAGTATTATGGTCCTTATACATCTCATAGTCGTATCATTTCATGAACATACCCTAGTTATATCGAACTTGTCATAGTATTATCGTCCATATACATCTCATAGTCGTACCATTTCATGAACATACCTTAGTCATATCGTTTCCATATGCATATTCTAGATCATATTGTTTCATGAACATATCCTAGTCTTACCGTTACAAGAATGCGTCCTATCTATATTGTTTCATGAACATATCTTAATCATACCGTTACAGGAATGTACCCTAACCATATCTTTCCATCAATCTATCATAATCATATCCTTTTCTATACATAACCTAACCATATCGTTATACCAATCATATCTTAGTCATATCGTTACATTGCGTTTATTGCATCCTTCTTGTATCCTATCACACACATATTATTGAACACATCAAACGTAAGAGTTAACCTATCATTCACATATCATAATAGATACATAACATATTGATATGAACCACGACCAAGGAATTTCCATACCTCAAGGTCCAATTACAAGGACGAGAGCCAAGAAGCTACAACAAACTTTATACAGTTATATTCAAACTATGGTGAGCTCATCAAAGGAAATTCTAGAAGACGCTGGAGACCTCCCTTATATGTTGTGCAAAGTTGAGGTTCAAGAAAGAGATGAATTAAATGCACTTTAAGTTGCATTTAATGAACTCCGCTGAATTTATCAAATAGTCCAAGGATGACTAATAAGCACATTTTATTATTTGCATTATTTAATTATAGTTTAACTATTTGTTTGTCATATTTAAACTAGTTTTAAATATAGAAGTTAAGGTTATATTGTAACCCACATGTTACTATATTCCACCATTAACTAGCCATTTAAATATGGAGGTTATGGGTATTTCTCATTACTAGCCCATTTAATTTGGGAGGTATGTATGACTTAGGTTAAGGTTGTAAAGGCTATATAAAGCCTTCTTTTCTTTGATTAGACATCAGATTTTGGAATTAAGAATAGAAGTTCTATTTTAGCTTTGTTGAGAGCTAAACTTTCTTTGCAAATTCTTGTGTTTAGAACTTGCATGTAGAGTCATTCAAGTGGTATTGATCAAACCTCTTGTGGAGTGATTCGAATCACGAGTTTAGAAACGAGTTTTCTTTACTCTTGATCTTGATCATCAAGGTAATCCGTTCCATACTTTCCCTTGGGTTGATTACCATATCACATATCATAGTCATGTCGATTCATAAACGATAAACATATATCAAATTTATGACATGCAGAACCACATAGCACTGTCAACATCAAATATAACCATACCGATAGTAAGGTCACTTATTTGGATACCTTAGCCGAAGTTCTATCCAACTCCAAATTAGCTTGCTTTTGTCCCTCGAATTCATTCCCACTTATGTCAAGGTGCTTCACCCTATTAAAGATGTTCACCGAATTCCTCGGTAATTATAATTCCTAAATTTTATTAAGTATTTAACAAATTCTTTATCTTTCCATTTAGATTTGTTGTTTCTTGGGAAATAAGCATGTCTAACAATACAATGCCTATTACTACCGTACAATTTATTAGATATTATAATTTCATAATATCTTTGAGAATTATCTTATACATGAGAATATATGTTTGTTATTATATTCACTAATATAACAATTTAATAATTTGAGATCTTACTACTTTTTCTCTCTTTTCTCTTTGTGCTTTTCATATTCTCATTAGGTGTTTCTCATTCTCATTCTGTTCTCTTTTTGTGTTTTCATTCCGTTGACATTGACCAATTTTTAACTTAATCTTACTCCTAAATCTTTCTTATGGTTGTATTCTCGTTTTTTTTTTAATTCTATTAACCGATTAATTCACTTTACAGATATTCTAAGTCATTCCAAATCTTTCCTTTTTCTTATCTTTGTATTCTTTTTTTTTCTTTCAATTGTTAACACTTATAACAGTTTAATTCTGTTCATATATATTCTTGGGCCAATTTTTAATCGATTCATTTGGCCACTGATATATTACTGATCTGAGCGTCATTTATTAGAATTCATATAAATTTATTACATTTAATTTCTAACTCAAAGGTAAACAAATGCAACAATTTAAGGAAGATCTAACGTATAATTGGCTATCTATTTTCATTCATATAAATTTTTTTTTTTTTTTTTTTTTTTTTTTTTTCAACTGTGATAGGGTGTGAGAGATGGGTTGAGGAGAGATAACCAGTGAAAGAGGTGAGAGGTTAGTAGAAAGGAATGGGGAAGCGTTGTTTATTTATTTATTTAGGCTAATGCATGTTATATGTGTTGGTGTTAATATAACACATGCGGAAGCGATTTGGATCTTAGGCACTTTTAGAACATCAATTATAGTAAAAAACTAGCATGTTCATAAGTATTAAAACTTAATGAGTTTAGATACTAACCTTTTGTAGTTCAAACTCCTTTTTCCTCACAAATCGGTTTCGAACCACCACTAGTGTCTTCTCCACTATTCTCCGGCCTTAGAACGGGATTGTAGAATCTGGTGAGTGACTAAACTTGGGAGGGATTTTGTATATGTGAAGAGAGTGTTTGTGAGAGGTTTTTTCTCAAGGTTTTTCACCAAGAAGAAGAAGGCCTTCCATGTACCATGATCACTCTATTTAAAGAGTCATCTTTGCATGTTCATGCAAATTTGAGATCACCAAATTTTGACACTTAAAATTCCACTCAAATGTTTGGGATTATGTGGCAAGCATGCATGTTTGAGTTAACCAAATTTTGACACTCAAAATTCCACTCAAACTTGTGGAGTTTATTTGGTAAGCATATAAGTTTGGTTAAACCAAATTTTGACACCTCAAAATGTCACTATACATAGATTTTTCCATTAAATGAAGTCAACATTTTGACTTTCTTCATTTTAATTCATGAATTAATTTGAATAATGAATTTAAAATTAAAGTAACATTAAATGATTAATTAAACTATTTAATTAATATTTAATATTAATTCAAATGCCAATCCCAATCAATTCTGGCACATAATTGATTAAGATATTTAAATCTTATTTAAATATCTCAGATTCTCTCTTTTTGTTTAATTCGTAAATAAAACAAAATTGCGGTTAAATATATCGAATATATGTAACGCATATTCCCTAATTTGAATTCGAATACTTCGAACTCACTCGTCACACTGTTCTATGGTTTAGTCCGATATGAGCTAGCAGAGGGACCTAATGGACTTATAGATCATGGGCTCCAACGATCCAAGATTAATCAGCTAAACTCATTAACCTTGTTCACCAACATTCGTTAACTACTAGGACACTCCACTATAGCCTAGTAGTTGCACTCCCCCACTATAGATATATTTCTGTCCATTTGATATAACCATGATTAGTAAGTCGATCCTTCACAGGTTGTTCGTAACTAGAGCTGGGTCAATTTATCGTTTTACCCCTGAAGTTACTTCTTGTTCCTTATGTCTCACTGATCCTCTAATGAACAATTGGTTTGTGGTCCAACCAATAAAACGAATCCTTCTCAGGCCAATGAGAGGGTGGGGCCCCTTGTTCAAGACCTGGAGTCAGTGCTTAAGGGAACTACCTCTCTTCTATCCCTAAATGTGGGTAGGGGTGAATTCCATCTTGCACCCCATGTCCCCAGCCATTCACCCAGTCTTACCCCTGAAATGGGAGGCCTATTGAGTCGGCGAACTAGAGCCACTCTCACCCATGCAAATATAAGGATAATTCGGAATAAACAGGAGTTCATAGTTAGCTCAGGATTAAAACCGAGTTACCTAGGTTATCAAATGAAAAGAAAATCAGTCTCAACAGTAAACGACATTACAAAGTTAGAGTGGTTTTCTTCATGGCCGATCTTATGCAATACTCATTGCATAGGACGCCCTCACTCACATGTCTCCACGTGTACAATTTAGTGATCACATTGTTTATATCATATACAAAAGTGGGCCGCATCCATAGTGTTCCCAGAATAAAGTACTCAGCCTTATCCTTATACTATAGATCATTTTGACTATATACTTGAACTTGATTCACTCTTATGTCTCTACATATAGTTCAAGTAATCATACTATAGCCAGAGTGTTCTTGGTTTATTGGATTTAGATTAATGATCGTGAACTTCACTTTATTCAATAATAGTCTTTATTGAATAAACAACAACAATAACTTTATTGAAAATAGAATATGTTTTTGTTTACAAACTATGTGTTTTAGGACATAAAACCCAACAATATGGCATAGTTTCAATGAAAATTAATTTTTCTCCTTTTCTTTGAAAGTTCAAACTTCCAAAATTTTATTAAAGCATTAGAGACCAAATTTGAAGATGACCGTAAGAGAGAAAAATATTTAGAAAAACTCATGGAGCCCAAAAAAATTATAAAATAAATTAGTGAAAAGTTAAGGAAAAAAGGACAAAGCAAAATATATTGAGCCATTTCTAATGAGAGGTTTGCAAGTAAGGAAGAATAAAAATAAACAAAGAAAAAGAAAAAAAAAAGAGTGAAAATAGGGTTTCTTTTCTCATGGAGCCCAAAAAAATTATAAAATAAAATAGTGAAAAGTTAGGGAAAAAAGGACAAAGCAAAATATATTGACCCATTTCTAATGAGAGGTTTGCAAGTAAGGAAGAATAATAAGAAAAAAAAAAAGTGAAAATAGGGTTTTGAGGAGAGGGAAGAATAAGAACCAAAATTCACTCCCATCGACCATTTAGAGCAGGAATTTTGCTGAAGTTCCTTCACAAGAAATGCTCGATGACTTTGTAAGAACCAATCTGAGTGCTCAAATCACTTAAATCGTCAAGAATTGAGAAAGTAGAGGAGGTATGAATTTTAAGATTTTTGTCTCAATTTTTCCTCAAATCTAGGAGTTAGATTCCAAAATTTTAATATGATATCCTAAGGAAGATGTTACCCACTTTTTGTGAAGGAATCTTGAGTTGAAAGTAGATTGAAAATTAGAGTTGTAGCGATCATTAAGAAACTAGAAGTTATATATTTTGTATTGATTTTGGATGCATTTATGTCTTTGTGTAACTAACGAATTAAGATGAAAACAACTTTTTTTAGAAATATGTATTAAGACTCTAAAACTTCGGTGAAGGAATCAAGTTGAGTCGACTTAAGAAGAAAATTCAAAACAATTAGAAAAAGATCAAAAACTGAAGGAATCCTTGTGAAAAATATGCAGAATACTGCACGAGGAAGACAAAATTCGCGAGGGACACGTCTCAGGTGAGGAGAAGAACTCTCGTCGGGTATCGTAGGAGGACACGCATCAGAATAAGAGGTATGCAATATGTTGCATTGCTAAAGAGTGACCCACTCTGAACCATCTACCCGTAGGGAATTGATCCTCCTACACCGATCTGACTCGACTAGAGAAAACCATCGCATTTGTTGAGGATTAAAGACATGAGCTAACCACCTGTATGCTAGCACGTGAACCTCTATGTGTGGTTGTGTGCATGTGGTGCCATCCCAATGACCGTGAAGGCACCTAAAGGTCCTCTTTTCTTCGATTTAAATCTCGTTTCTCAATTTTTTGTCCCGATTTTAATACTGACCTCATTATAACTTGAATTCAGACCTTCTAAAGAAATTGCAGATAATTTGGAACTCTAGCAAGCGAAAATTCAAGCCTAAAAAGACTTGCGTCATCCAAGTAAGTAGTCATTTAGACCTTTCTCAAGTAATACTTACAAGGATTGCTAGGAGGAGCTAGCGTCAAGCATATCTTGCTTTAGGTAGTTAAATATGCATGTTTACTCGACAATTTAGATGAGGAAACTATGTATGTTAAGAAAAATTATTGAAATGTCCCGAGGATAAGTTTTTATGATACATGCCGATTTTAATACTTTTTGTTGTCCTAGAATGAAGGATGAGATATTGTGATATCTGCTCTAGACAATTGATGAATGTTATCTTCCTTTTGAGCTTGTATGAATACTTAATATATTAGATACATTACATATAAATGATAAAATATTTTAATATATTAGATATATTAAACCTAAAATAGAAAAATATATTTATTATTTTTTATACCTTAAATATTAAAATAATTAATAAATATGAGATATATTAAATAAAAACATATTTTTAAAATTTGAATGAGATTCAAATTAATTAAATATAAATTAAGATAACTAACATTTAATTAAATTATAAATTAAATAAGATAATATATCTTAATATATTAGATATTTAAATAATAATTAGCTAATATCTTAAAGTCTTTATAAATAGAATCATTGAATTGAGCCAAAATGATCTCAAACTTTCTCCTCTAGACCATTCTCTTGGAAACTTTATTTCTCTAATTTGTTATAGATTTTCTTCAAAGAGAATAACACTTGAGGAGAATTAATTTTCTAAATTTTTTTCTTTAAAGTTTGAACTCTGGAAATTTATTGAGGGTTTTAGAGGCCGAGTTTCAAGATTATATAGAAGAGGAAAATGTTTATAAAAATCTTACGAACTCCAAACAAATATAAAAAAAAAATGGTCACTTTGACACCGCTTTCATAACGAAAGGTTTGTAAGAGTCCTAAACAGACCATTAAGGAAGAAGAAAAAGAAAAAGGTAGAAGAAAATTGAAAAGAATAGGAAGAGAATTAGGGTTTTCGAGAGAGAGAGAGGATGAAGAAGAACCGACATTTTCTCCAACCGACAACTTAGAGACAGAATTCGACCTATGTTTCTTCATAAGAACTAGTGAGTAAATGTTGGAGAACCAATCTAGGGGCTTGGATCACTCAAATCGATCAAGAATTGAGGAAGGAATGGGAAGAAAGATTTTCAAATTTTTATCTTGGCTTTTCCTCAGATATGTGAGATTTAGAAAGTGTTAGATTATGAAATTTTAGTACGTTACTCTAAGGAATATTTCACACAACTTTCATGAAGAAACCTTTGAGTCGATTTAGAATATAAGGAAAAGTTTCGAAAGTCTCAAGAAACAGTAAAAAAATTAGTTTTTGACAAAATTTTGACTTGATTATTTCTTTATGTAGTTAACATAATAGAATGAAAACTAAGTAAATAGAAAATATTTATGTAGTTAACCTAATAGAATGAAAACTAAGTAAATAGAAAATAATTTTGATGAAAAATAAATTAAAACTCTAAAACTTTGGTGATGAAAAAAAACTTGTTCGAGTGATGTAAAAAAGATGAAAAAAAAAAGATTGAAATCTTGAAAACTAATGAAGAATCCTATTGCGGTGAACTCAAATTTTGATAAAGAGAGTGATACGCATCCAATTTTGGTTGAGACACGTGTTGCAAACAGTAAAGGAAGGGCGATTAGGTGGAGAGATTCGACCCAAACCGTTGTTAGATAAATCCCTATTTTTAAGTTAAAGCCACAAAATTAAGTTTGAGTGGAATGGTCACGCCAAGTGTAATGACTTTAATTTAGCTTAAATTGTTAATTAAATATACTAATGTATTGACAAACAAATCTTTTGTCAAAATCTAATTACTTCTTCTGTCTCTCTCTCACTCGTCAAAATTTAAATATGTGAAGACGCTAAGTATTTTATACCATTCAACCTTTGTTTGATTTCTTTTTGTTTGGATTTCGATATTTACCATACTATGACTTGAATAAGGTCCTACTAGAGAAATTTTTAAAAATTTGGAGCTCCTAACACATTTAAAAGCTAGCTCATGATGACAAGCATCATCCACATAAATAGCCATTCATACTTTTCTCAGTTAATACTTTAGGGACCACTCAAAGTGTTAGTAGTGAGCATATCTTGCCTTAGCTAGTTAAAATATGCATGCTTAGGATCTCATCATGACATTTTTAGATTAGAATGTAATACACGTTAAAAATTACCAAAACACCCTTAGGATGAGAATTTAAGATACATGCCCATTTTAATGCATTTTTAGAGCTAGAATGAAGAATGAGATATTGTGATTTGAGCTCTAGGAAATTGATGAATGTTATCTCTTTGTTGAACATGTATGAAACGTGATGTTGTATGTTTAGCTTCAGGTGATTGATTGTGCCTTATTCCTGTAGAGCGTGTTTATCTGCACAAAGGTAGGACTAAGGCGCTAGAGTCCGACCAACTAGATGATGACTTAAGTTAGAATACTAACAATAGACTGAGCATCTTAGAATCGCGAGAAATGATCTACTAATCTAGACCCTAGTGCTCACAGACTAGAAGAGAGTACCCTGTATTTGAAAATCTCTTGATGGAGCTAGAGTTTAAATTGACAAAGCGCTTGGGTTGCATGTATCCCTTACAATGTTCAATCTAACCATAGGGAGGAATCTCCTCAAAATCAACTCATTTTCATTTCACATATACCTTCATCACGAGTCTTTCTTTATGCTTGACATTTCCTTCACTATTCTTCTTCAACTTAAACACCCACTTCAAACCGATGGATTTGTATCTGGGCGGTAAGTTAGTCAGTGCCCACGTCTTATTCTTCTCAATGACTTCAAGCTCTTTTTGCATGGCCTCTTGCCACATTGTTTCAGTTGCTGCCTCACAGTAAGTTTTCGACTCCTCGACTGCGAGCAACACTAACTCGTCGGGATTTAACTCTTTTTCAAGTGTATCTGCATAAATTCCAAGAATGAAATTTCTTTGATCTACCCTCTGTTGTGGATCCTCATGTGCTCTCGCATGAGCTTTCTTATTCTAGAGAATTCATCACACATTTTGGTGTCATCGGTGATGACATGTGTGGACATGTTGGTGTCACTGTCGGTGTACTTTCTAGGTCTGTTGCATGTTCCTCTTCTTCCAAGGGAGTGAACTCTATAACAATGTGCTTGTTATTGCCAATGCTCCACCAATCCCACTTCTTCTCTTCGTCAAATATGAAATATCTACTTACATAAATTTTCTCATGTTGCGGATCATATAGCATGTGTGCCTTGGTCCCTTCCTCTACGCCAAAGTACATCTCTTAGCTTTTGTCATCAATATTTTTGATATATAGGTTTGTAGTCTTAACATGTGATGTACAACCAATGACTCTTAGGTACTCGAAGTGAGATGTCTTGCCGAACCATCCTTCGTAGCGGGTGCAAGTGTCTAGCTCCTTTGTCAGTAAAAGGTTTAGAAGATAAACTGCATGTTGTATTTCCTTGCCCAAAAAAATCATAGGAACTTGTATGCTCTTGAGTAAGTGATATGAACCAAAAGACATCAATCATACAATATACTTCAATGAAGATGTGAAGAAAAGGTTGTCAAAATTGTCAAAAGATGTTTCAATTCATGCCACATTGAAGAAGAATGAAATTTGATTGTTATAAATTTTGGGTGGATTACAATTTAGAGTAATTTAGAGTTATTGTATTTCATTAATGTATTTTAAGACTCTTTATTTGTTACAATTACATAGGGGTTAATCATGGCCATTAAGTATGAATGTTACCACTCTTGTAATTCTTTTAATAATTTCATTTTGAGGCTATATAAAGCCATGTAGGTTGTATTTGCAAGTAGACTTGGAAAATATAGTAGAAGAAGCATTTGTGCTGTTATTTAGCCAATGGCTAAGTTTCTTTGCAATTCTATATAGTTTAGGTTGCATATAGAATCATTCAAGCTCGACATAATCAATCTTGCTTGTGGAGTGATTCGAATCTCAATCAAGTATTCTTGTCTTGAGATATTTGATCAACAAGAATCATTCAAGCTAGACATGATCGATCTTGCTTGTGGAGTGATTCGAATCTCAAACAATGTTCTTGTCTTGAGATATTCGATCAACAAGGTAATCCGAATCTTACTCACCTTGTAGTGATTCCTTATCTTATCAGTAAGCTTCTTGCAGTGTCCATTATTATGCTGTTATCTCGTTCGACCATACTGTTTTGTTGTGGAGTGTACGGTGTGGTGAATTGACGCTCGATATCTTCCTCTTGATAATATTTTGAGAAGTTCTAGGATAAAAACTTGATAAGTCAACCATAATCATCAGCCCAACCATCCAAGATTTTGTTAAAAAAAGAACCCTTGAATCACAGAAGTTAACACCACCTTACACAAAATTTGGATCAACAAAGAGATAAGGCTAGAAATAGATTACCTCTTACATTAAAGATCTAGAAGCAAGATTTGGAACCTTGTTCCAAATTGAGTCACTCCACAATCCAACTTGTTCAAGTTTTTGATTGAATGACTCAGATGTAATATACCACGAGAATTGCTTGAAACTTAGAAATGACAAGGATGATGCTCGAATATCTAAGGATCTCAATTTCATTCATCCGTTTTACATAATAATTGGTTGGAATTTATAATATCTCCACAAAAGAAATAAGGTTCCAAATCGAGTCCCTCCACAATCCAACTTGTTCAAGTTTTTGATTGAATGACTCAGATGTAATATACCACGAGAATTGCTTGAAACTTAGAAATGACAAGGACGATGCTCGAATATCTAAGGATCTCAATTTCATTCATCCGTTTTACATAATAATTGGTTGGAATTTATAATATCTCCACAAAAGAAATAAGGTTCCAAATCGAGTCACTCCACAATCCAACTTGTTCAAGTTTTTGATTGAATGACTCAGATGTAATATACCACGAGAATTGCTTGAAACTTAAAAATGACAAGGACGATGCTCGAATATCTAAGGATCTCAATTTCATTCATCCGTTTTACATAATAATTAGTTGGAATTTATAATATCTCCACAAAAGAAATAAGGTTCCAAATCGACTCACTCCACAATCCAACTTGTTCAAGTTTTTTATTGAATGACTCAGATGTAATATACCACAAGAATTGCTTGAAACTTAGAAATGACAAGGACGATGCTCGAATATATAAGGATCTCAATTTCATTCATCCGTTTTACATAATAATTGGTTGGAATTTATAATATCTCCACAAAAGAAATTTTAGATTCTTCAAATGTCACCCACTAAAGAAGTTAGTGGTTATAATTTAAGTCG
Organism: Cucurbita moschata; assembly: GCF_002738365.1. NCBI lineage: Eukaryota > Viridiplantae > Streptophyta > Magnoliopsida > Cucurbitales > Cucurbitaceae > Cucurbita > Cucurbita moschata. Next base: position 193,044 of record NW_019268592.1, on the reverse strand, counting down.
GATCCCCTTCAATCTCAAGGAAAGATGAAGTCAATTTGACATACAACTTCTACCATTTTGCCCATTACAAAAATTATGAAATTAAAAATAATAAATAAAGTTTTCTAACAACTTAGCAATCAAATGCTCTTTATATCAACTTCATCGGCTACTTCAACCATGCAAATATTCACTTTTGAAGCTCCAAATGGTCCTTCCTCAATCAAATTAGCTTGTAACACATGAAATAATGGTTGAACCGAGTCTATCTAATATTGTAAATGAAGAATGAATGCTGGTTGAATCTTCTTAGCCTTTGATCATCTAATTGGTCCAGTTGGAACATTTAGAACACAGTGAAGCTTATCATCTTCCCCCTCTTCCAAAGGATTCGTCCTCGAATCAGGAAAATCATCACCTACATCAAAAGAACTCAAGTCAGCAACATTGAAAGTAGAATGTACTGAAAATTCTCTAAGGAGATCAATTTTATATGAATTGTTATTAATTATTTCAAGGACTTGACAAGGGTCATCCCCTCTTGAATGTAACCTTGTCTTCCATTGAGATGAGAATCTTTCCTTACGAAAATGTATCCAGACCTAGTCACCAGCTTGAAAAATGATTTCCTTTCGTCCTTTGTTAATTCTCGAAACAACTTTGAAATTTTGTTTTTAAATTCTCTCCTTCACCTCTTTGTGCAATGTTTTGAAAACAACTTTGAAATTTTGTTTTTAAATTCTCTCCTTCACCTCTTTGTGCAATGTTTTGATCAAATTTTCCTTACTTGTGGTTGTGGCTGCTTCACTCACAAAAATATTAGAAGGAATAGGAAGAAAATATAGAGGGGTAAGTGGATTAAATCCATAAACAACTTAAAAAGGAGAACAACGAGAGGTACTATGAATTACTCTATTATATGCAAACTTTATAAATGGCAAATATTCATCCCAAGACTTAATATTTTGAGAAATAATAGCCCTAATCAATGCTCCTAATGTTCTATTAACCATCTCAGTTTGTCCATAGGTCTGAGGATGACATGTAGTTGAAAACGACAATTATTATAGGGGTTCTATGTAATCTTACTACTCCCCTAAAGAATAATCTTACTATTTAGGAATACAAAGCTTACTTTTCTTAAATAAAAATTCATAAAACACATAATTATCAACAACTTTTTTTTTTTTTTTTGTAGTATAAGATGCATAAATAGTTTCAAAGCCTTAGTCATCTCTATATAATTCTTTAATATTCTCAAGTCAAAGAATTTTTGCACTAAGAGGAGCAAAGAGATTGTGACCAACATTTAGTGACCAAGATATACTATATCCCAAACTTGAAGAGTAACATTATCAGTCTTGGAGAGTAACATTACTAATCAAGGAATGACGGAAGAAGGAAGCAGAGTGTAGTTAGCTGACTCATTTCTCAAGATGTTCGACAGAAATGAATTATGTTGAGATGAATAATGTGAAAAGATATATGAAAATAGGATGAATCGATGAATTCTATATTTTTTTTCCGAAGTTGCAAGTGTTGAGGAGAGGGGAGGAAAATGCATCAAGCACAAGGAGGACAAGTGCCAAGTGTTCATTTGAGGCACGCATTGTGTTGTCTGGATAACCCGACTCGTGTCGTCTCTACTAAGATGGACCTGTCATAGTCGAGCTAGCTGTTCGTAGCCGATGTCTGGAGATCAGCAAACCCCCGTATATCATGCAAGGCATGATCATCATCATTATCATCATTATAGTGTACGCATCCATACTCATCATCATAAATGAGGAAGTAACCTGATGTATATGAACACACAATATGCATGAAGTCCATGTAGTTTTTATCTTTAAATCATTCTTCTGACACAACCCTATGCATCTTTCACACATTACCCTAGGTAACATACATGCATTGGCCTTCATACGTTCATCATCATTTACATCAATTAAGGTTGTGCCTAAGAAAACTTATTGTCATAATGTTTCATGACATTTAATACATGCACATCATCTTAATTTGAAAGATCATCATATTAAGTCATCTCATCATCATGCATCTTATATCATCATGTTATTAGGCATCATATCATCATGTTATTATGCATCATATCATCATGTTATTATGCATCATCATCATCATCATGCATCTTATATCATCATGTTATTATGCATCATCATCATTTCATCATCTCATATCATCATATACATAATCATACAACATCATTACATCATTGCATCATTATATTATTATAAAACACAAAGTATAAATAACGCGTGCAAGGATCACTAGACACGTGTCCTCATACATAAGGTAAGTCTTCCGACTGAGTCGATAGTAAGATCATTTACTTGATTAGCTTAAGTTGGTTTCACCAATTTATCCCTAATGAAAGTTCGATTTTGTCATTTGAGATTTAAGTTAACCTATGTGAGCTCATGTCATCAATTTCAAGTTCAAACTTCTCTAAGACTATTTCACTAAATTTTACAATGGTCCATGTGCTAGCCTTCCCGCAAACATTAGCACTTTGCATGATTAGAGTTTTGCGAACATGATTTTTAATATTATTTATATATATATATATAAGGTTTTTTTTTTTTCTTCTTGCCATTTATAGATGAATTCTTACTTTTTTTTTTCTTATTAAAATGGTTACGTATTTGATTTTCTAAAACTCATAGAAAATTCTTGTAATTTAATTTCTAACTCTGAGGTAAATGACCTATTCAAATGACCTATTTAATTTCTAAAACTCATAGTTTGACCTCTCCATCAAACTAAATATACTTAAATTTCAAAAAAGAAATTCTTTTGGAATTAATAATCTTCCTAATAATGAATTTATTGAAGTATTTTAGGGAAGTATTGTGAGAGGTTTGTGACAGATTAGCTATTATTACTTTTTATTATTTAACTAATTTTCTTTCTTTTTTATTTTTTTACTTTTTATTTTTAACGGCTTTGTAGCATATACCTTTAAAAAAAAAACTTTCATCCCCAAATCGCCTTAATCTCGGAATAACTTTGGTCCTTGCCTATCTGTAAAAGTTTGTGGTCTAAAGCATACATGAAGTCAATCAAGTATTTGTGAATCATTAATATGTGATGTAAGTTATATGGTGTAAAGAGAGACTATGGTAGAGTTGATCTGTATGTCACTGGTCTGATCCAATCTAGAATGTTGAAAGGTCGGACAAAGTATGGACTTGCAATTTCATTTTAACTTTAATATGTCCATCGAGGCCACTTTCAAGCACACCTTAATCAGTTCTTTATATTCAATAAATAGTCGCATGGCCGAATCATATCTTCTTATCAAAGCTAATGCATTCAATGTAAAGAGCTAAAGTGTCAAAACTAATACTAAAAACTTTCGAATACTTAATTCAGCCTTAATTCCTAACTTTTTCACTTCCGTCCAGGTGATTTACTCTCCTCTTTTAACATGTTTTTAAGGTTAACCCATTTTTAGTACCTAGTTTTGCAGTGAGAACCTTGGTTCAAGTTCTTATCCTTTAAACACTCCCCCTGAGAGACATCTAGGATTCTATGCTCGTTGAATAACTCAAACCTAACGTATGTCAAAGGTTTCATGTGTTCCCCGCTACATAGTATAATACTGGCATCCAAGACTTCATGTGTTCCGTGCCATACAATCTGCATATCTATATCCAAGGCTTCATGCATTTCTTGCAACATAGGTTGAGTACCTAGGCCCAAGGGTTCACACGTTCCCGGCCACATAGTTTATGTCATAGGACCATGTTGCACTCCTCATCGAGAAGTCTTTAGGATATCTATAATGACCCTAAATTTCTACATACTTAGAGTCGCTACTAAGGGCTCATGCTCGTCTCTTATGCGAAAACATAACTCTTAAAAGGAACATCATTTATAACATAAATATCGAAAACATTTAAAACATTCTCTTCTTTGAAGAACACAGCCATGGTCTTACGTGTTTAAATACAAAATAATAAAATTTAGAGAAAAAAATAAATAAATACAAAATAATTTAAAACTATGAAACGCAAAACAACCTATTCTAACCTAAGACTAGGAATTTAAATATGAGTCTACCCTATGCACGTGCCACAGTCTTTGCTCGCGATGCTGTCATCCTCCGGTACATGTGCGCCTTGCTTTTACTTGAAAAATGATGTGACACATGGCCTGAGTATTTTGAAAAATACTCCGTAAGTGACCCCATTATAGAGGGCCATGCAAATGCAAACACATGCAATCATGCTCTAAGGACCTATCTCTATCTCATCTAGGGGTGGCCTCCAGTCTCGGACTACTATGGATGTGTAGTACTTCCCTACATATGACCCATACGTGCGAGTGTGAATCTTTAGGGCTCGCACACCCCCTAGACCCTCTTTGGTCAAGCTACTCTATAGTGACATTTGAAGGTCAATGGAACCCCTTGGTGTCATGCTCCCCATGAACACCGTCATCATCATATTGTGCGCGTCCACACTCATCGTCTCTGAAAAATTATCCCTATGCTTATGAACATACAACATGCATGAGGTCCCTCTAAATTCCATCTTATCATCTCTTCTGACACAACCATCTAGTCTCATCTCTTTGTTACATTAAGTAACACATGCTCGATGGATATTTATATTAATATCATTTTCATGCTCTTAGGGTTGTATCATATGTCGGTCTATCGACATGATGCAATATGCCACTCATCATCATATACTCATTATATCGTCATAAAGATCACCAAACATATCAAGTACGTCATACATCGAACTATATATATTACACACATCATCAAGCATCATAACTCTTACATAATCATATACTAGTATACGGCATTATACGATACCGCTCATACATCATCATAGCTCATACAATTTATAGCATATCCTATAGTAAGACCACTTACTTCATTGTCCTTAGCCTAAGTACTCCCTAATTTAATTAACATAAGCTCCAATTCCTCGAGAGATGCTCCAAAGGTTGTTGGGAGTTGACTCCTATTAGAATGTTCATTTTATTTATGCTAATAACTCACATTTATATCATAAATTAACTTAAATTAAAGATAGGGTGCTATACTGACCTTATTTGCCTTAAATAAGGTCAAGAATGGGTTCGTAAGGATTGAAAACCTAGAAAACGATATATTACATGTCTATACCGAGTTGAACAATGCATTTTTTATCTGAAAAGCCACGTTAAGCAAAAGGAGTCGGCGTCTTCATGCGCGACACATGTCTGATGGTGTTAATATAACACATGCGGAAGCAATTTGGATCTTAGGCACTCTTAATTACATCAATTATAGTAAATTAGCTAGCATGTTCAAAAGCATTAAAACTCAATAAGTTTGAATACTAACTTTTTGTCGCTCAAGTTTCTTTTTCCTCACGAATCGGTTTCGAACCACCACTAATGTCTTCTCCACTATTCTCCGGCCATAGAACGGGATTGTGAAATCCGGTGAGTGACTAAACTTGGGAGGGATTTAGTATATATGAAGAGAAATTTTGTGAGAGGTTTTTTTTCAAGGTTTTTTTCCAAGGAGGAAGCCCTTCCATGTACCATGATCACTCTATTTAAAGAGTCATGTTTGCATGTTCATGCAAATTTGAGATCACCAAATTTTGACACTTAAAATTTCACTCAAATGTTTGGGATTATGTGGCAAGCATGCATGTTTGAGTTCACCAAATTTTGACGCTCAAAATTCCACTAAAATTTGTGGGGTTTATTTGGCAAGCATGCAAGTTTGGTTAAACTAAATTTTGACACCTCAAAATTTTACTAACTTGGTTTTTTCAATGAAATGAAGTCAACATTTTGACTTTCTTCATTTTAATTCAACAATTAATTTGAATAATTAATTTCAAATTAGAGTAATATTAAATAATTAATTAAACTATTTCATTAATATTTAATATTAATTCAAATGCCAATCCCAATCGACACATATTTGAATAAAATATTTAAATCTTATTTAAATATCTCAGATTCTCTCTTTTTGTTTAATTTGTAAATAAAACAAAAATGCCGTTAAATATATCGTATATATGTAGAGCATATTCCCTAATTCGAATTCGAACACTTCGAACTCACTTGTCACACTGTTCTATGGTTTAGTCCGATATGAGCTAGCAGAGGGACCTAATGGACCTATAGATCATGGGCTCCAACGATCCAAGATTAACCGATTAAACTTATTAACCTTGTTAACCAACATTCATTAACTACTAGGACACTCCATTATAGCCTAGTAGTTGCACTCCCCTCACTCTAGATATATTTCTGTTCATTTGATATAACCATGATTAGTAAGTCAATTCTTCACAGGTTGTTCATAACTAGAGATGGGTCAATTTACCGTTTTACCCCTGAAGTTACTTCTTGTTCCTTATGTCTCACTGATCCTCTAATGAACAATTGGTTTGTGGTCCAACCAGTAAACCGAATCCCTCTCAGGCCAATGAGAGGGTGGGGGCCCCTTGTTCAAGACCTAGAGTCAGTGCTTAAGGGAACTACCTCTCTTCTATTCCTAAAAGTGGGTAGGAGTGAATTCCATCTTGCACCCCATGTCCCCAGCCAATCACCCAGTCTTACCCCTGAAATGAGAGGCCTATTGAGTCGGCGAACTCGAGCCACTCTCACCCATTTAAATCTAAGGATAATTACGAATAAACAGGAGTTGATGGTTAGCTCAGGATTAAAATTGAGTTACCTAGGTCATCGAATGAAAAGAAAATCAGTCACAACAATAAACAACATTATAAAGTGAGAGTGATTTTCTTCATGGTTCGATCTTATGCAATACTCATTGTGTAGGACACCCCCACTCACATGTCTCCACATGTACAATTTAGTGATCACATTGTTTATGTCATATATAAAAGTGGGCCGCATCCATAGTGTCCCAGGATAGGGTACTCAGCCTTATCCCCATACTATAGATCATTTTGACTACAAACTTGAACTTGATCCACTCTTATGTCTCGACATATAGTTCAAGTAATCATACTATAGTCAGAGTGTTCTTAGTTTATTGGATTTAGATTAATAATCGTAAAGTTCACTTTATTCAATAACAATCTTTACTGCATAAACAACAATAATAACTTTATTGAAAATAGAATATGTTTTCGTTTACAAACTATGAGTTTTAGGACATAAAACCCAACAATGTCGTTGTGGGGGCGGGGGAGGAGTGTGTTGGGTGTGTTTCTGGTTGAGGCGCAGAATTTGTGTCGCATCCTCGAGTGCACGAGTCATGTGTTGGTGACAAATGTCACCCTCGGGATGCAACGCATCGCAGACTTCAAAACAAGCACGTGTGTTGAGTCGTCGTATTTAATAAAACGAAGTGGTATGTCAAGTGTGGTGTCTACATGAGTGACACATGGGTCGTCGGAATTTAAAGGGCCAAAGGGGTAGGTCTGCATAAGTGACACATGTGCGGTCGAATTTAATGGGCCGAAGGAGTATGTCTGCATGAATGACACATGGGCCATCGGATTTAATGGGCTGAAGGGGTACACATGGGTCGTCGAATATCCGATTCGAGTTCGACCCATATCCATCGGATTCTTTTTCCTTACCCAACTTAACGCGACTCTTCGACGCCATTTAATCTCTCCTTTGTGCAACGGTTTCCGGCGTCATTTACCTTCCTTTTTCTCTTCCTATCTCTCTGTCGACTTCTCCTTCTCTCTCCCACGAAGTTTCGTGGTTGTTCAACATTCGTGGAGGTGGATCGGGGAATCTCAAAATCTTTATTCTAGATTCCTTTTCTTCGACAGTACCTATGATAATAACATGGCATGAACGTAGGACATTCTCTTCCACGAAGTGTTTCAAGAATTTTGACGTCGGATCTGGTGGTTTAAGGCCGTGGATTTGTCTTCGGACCTCGTCGACGTTCTCGATAAGTCTCTCTCGGTTTTTCTTTGTTTTCTCTCTATTGTAGGTACTATTGGCGTTGGCTGAAGGCTTACTGAAGGATGGGCATTTGGAGAGGGTTGTGGAGTGTGTTTCCGCGACCCTCGCGTTATTGTCGGTGACTAGATATTTTTTTTTTGTTTTGTTTTGTTTTTTTGTTATTCGTTACAATAATGCCTTATTTCACAAATTTAAATTGATTTATATTAGAATTGTGAAATACTAGCAAAAGACGATGAAAGACCTAATAGGAAACGATCCTCGGCGCCACTTGGAGCAACTTCGAGAAATGGAAGCTTAGCAAACTCGAAATTAGAGAAACGCCGGCTAAGGCCAAACAAGTAAGTGGTCTACTATAGGATGGGCTAAACCATTGTGTGATGCATGATGACTCGTGCCTTGTGGCTCCTACACGTGTCTTTTGTACTTTATGTTTATGATGCCTTGATGATTAATTATGATGTATGACGTATGGTGTATGATGTATGATGACGTGTTTGAATTATGTGATGACGTTTTATGATATTTTACGATGATTGTAATATGCTGATGATGACACTGCATTTTAATATGATGATGTAGGATGATGTTATTTCCTTAATATGACGTTATTTTCCATTTTAAGTTGAGAAGCATGTTGTGAATGTCATACTACATTATGACGATAATTTTTCCTAGGACACAACCCTAGATAACGTTAATGATGATGATAAGATGGAAAGTTAAGGCACATATATTATTGATAGTAATATAAGGATGGAACTAGAGTTGTGCCAAGTTTTAAAGACGAGAAACTATATAGACCTCGTGCTTTTTTGCGTATACTTTGCGTCAGGACACTTCTCATTTTACGATGATGAGTACGGACACGTACGCTACTAATGGTTTTAATATAACGCATGCGGAAGCAATTTGGATCTTAGGCACTCTTTGTAAATCAATTATAGTAAATTAACTAGAAGCAATTTGGATATTAAGCACTCTTTGTAAATCAATTATAATAAATCACTAGCATGTTCAAAAGCATTAAAATCCAATGAGTTTGAATACTAACCTTTTGAAGTTTAAATTCCTTTTTCCTCACGAACCGGTTTCGAATCACCACTAGAGTCTTCTCTACTATTTTTCGGCCTTAGAATGGGATTGTGGAATCCAGTGACGGACTAAATTTGAAAGGAATTTAGTATTGGTAAAGAAAGAGTTTTGAGAGAATTTCTCAAAGTTTTTCAAGAAGACTTTGGGTGTACCTTGATCACTCTATTTATATAGTAATATTTGCATGTTCATGCAAATTTGAGATTACCAAATTTTGACACTCAAAATTTCACTCAAATTTTTGGGATTATGTGTCAAGCATGCAAGTTTGAATTAAGCAAATTTTGATACTCAAAATTGGATCAAATTTGTGAGGTTTATTTGACAAACATGTAAGTTTGGTTAAACCAAATTTTGACACTCAAAATTCCACTCAAATTTGTAGGATTATTGGTTTACCATATATTGACACTCAATATTCCACCGTCGCAAACATGTATTTTTCCATTGAGTGAAGTCAACATTTTGACTTTCTCTATTTTAATTCAACAACTAATTTTAAATCAAAATAATATTAAATGATTAATTAAATAATTTAAGTAATATTTAACATTAAATCATCTGCCAGTCCCAATCAATTCCGACAAATATTGATTATGAATCCCTATCATAATTAAAATATTTAAATCTTATTTAAATATCTCCAATTCTCTCATTTTGTTTAATTCATAATTAAATCAAAATGCGGTTAAATATATCGTATATATTTAGCGCATGTTCCTTAATTTGAGTTCGAACACTTCAAAGCACTCGTCGCACTGTTCTAAGGTTTATTCCGATATGAGCTAGCAAGGGAACCTAATGGACCTACAGATCTTGGGCTCCAACAATCTGAGATTAACCGGCTGAACTTATTAACCTTTTAACCAACATTCGTTGACTACCATAACACTCCACTATAGCCTAATAGTTGCCCTCCCCTCACTATAGATATATTTCTGTCCATTTGATATAACCATGATTAGTAAGTCGATTCTTAACAGGTTGTTCGTAATTAGAGCTGAGTCAATTTACCGTTTTTACCCCAAAAGTTACTTCTTGTTCCTTAAGTCCCACTGATCCTCTAGTGAACAATTAGTTTGTGGTCCAACACCAAACCGAATCCTTCTCGAGCCAATGAGAGGGTGGGGCCCCTTGTTCAAGTCCTGGAGTCAGTATTTAAGAGAACAACCTCTCTACTATCCTTAAAAGTGGGTAGGAGTGATTTCTATCTTGCACCCTCCCCCAGTCTTACCCATAAAATGGGAGGTTTTTTGAGTCAGCGAACTCGGGCCACTCTCACCCATGCATATCTACGAATAATTCCGAATAAACACGAGTTCATAGTTAGCTCAGGATTAAGGTTGAGTTACCTAGGTCATCGAGTAAAAAAATCAGTCTCAACAATAAGCGACAATATAAAGTGAGAGTGATTTTCTTCATCATCCGATCTTATGCAATACTCATTGCATAGGATCTCCCGACTCACATGTCTCCACATGTACAATTTAGTGATCACATTGTTTATATCATATACAAAAGTGGGCCGCATCCATAGTGTCCCCAGCCTTATCCCTGTACTATAGATCATTTTTATTATATACTTGAACTTAATCAACTCTTATGTCTCTACATATAGTTTAAGTAATCATACTATAGCTAGAATATTCTTAGTTTATTGGATTTAGATTAATGATGGTAAAGTTCACTTTTATTCAATAACGATCTTTGCTGAATAAACATCAATAATAACTTTATTGAAAATAGAATATGTTTTTGTTTACAAACTATGAGTTTTAAGACATAAAACCCAACAGCTACGATGATGATAGTGATCATGTCGTGCATGACCCTCAGGGGTCTGCTAACCTCCGGACGTCGTTATGGACAATTAGCTCGACTATGATGGGTCTAGGGAGTGCGAACCGCCTAGAGATTCATGCTCGCACGTGTGGGTCATGTGTAGGGAAGTACTACACATCCAATTTAGTCCGGACTGGAGGCCACCCCTAAGATGTTTTAATGATAGGTCTCTAGGGCATCATTGCATGTGTTTGCATTTTATGGTCCCTAAGGATATTCAAACCGTATGCTATATCATATTTTAGGTAAAAGTAAGGCACCCCTGTACGATTGACGACGACACCACAATTAGGGACCATGGCACGTGCATAGGCTAGTAACATATTTAATTTCCTAAACTTATGTTATAATATATGTTTATGCATTTCATGTTTTAAATTACTTATCATTATATTTTGAACACGTAAGACTATAGCAGTATTTTCAATGATGACGTTATACTTATGTTGAAATTATGATTTTAATGATGATGCTTTAAGAGTTATATTCCGTATACGAGCTTAAGCTAAAATGAGGGTAGCGACTTTAGATAGTCGACATCTAAGGCTCTTACACAATGTTTAAGATATCGATATTGAAAAAAACAACAAAATCTCGATTTTATAAATGTAAATGAAAAATATCCATTAATTGTTCGTAAATTAAAAATATTTATTTAAAGTAAATAAATATCTAACTGAATATGTTAATATAACTCAAAACTATTAGATAACTTAAAAATATATATTAAAAAAAAACTCAAACTAATTTTGGAACTTCTTTTGTAAAACTTTTATTCTATTATTATTATTACTTTATTATTTTTATTTATTTATTTGTTGAATTGGTGAAATTGTTGTTCAAATAAACTTTTTCTATTAATGAAAAAAAAAAACCAATCTTAATGACCAGGAATGGATGTTTACCAATAATTAAATATATATATATATCTATATATATATATATATGGGGCTTTCTTTTTCCTTTTTCAAAGGTATAATAATGTGTTTTTGTTGGGTTTGTTGTTATTATTATTATTATTATTTTGAAAGATTTTGTCAATTCTTAATACTAAAATAAAGTCGTTATTATATGCATGACATACTTGATATATATAAAAATTCATTTAGAATCATTCACATATAAACGATGTTATAGACTTACTCGTTTGATTGCAAAATTCATTCCAAATAAAAGTAAACATCAATGGAATAGCAAAAACGAAACAACAATAATAGTTTCAAAGTAATGAAAATGCTCTGATTTAACAAAAGACTACAATTAAATAGAAAATGCAACTATCTTGACTTCATTCTCATGGCCTGCGCAATGACAACCGTTGGATGAAAGTCCCACGTCAACTAATTTAGGGAATGATCATGGGTTTATAATCAAGGAATACTGTCTTCATTGGTATGAGGCCTTTCGGGGAAGCCCAAAGCAAAGCCATGAGTCCATACTTTGTTCGAAGACTCCAAAAGAAAAAGAAAAAGAGTCAAGCCTCGATTAAGGGGAGACATACTTTGTTCGAGAGGAGGTGTTTGATGAAAGTCTATATCGGCTAATTTAGGGAATGATCATGGGTGCATACTTTGTTTGAGGGAAGGTGTTGGATGAAAGTCCACATCAATCCACATCGGCTAATTTAGGGAATGACCATGGGTTTATAATTAGTGAGTAACCTAATTGTGGACCTATCTTTTTCATAAAAATACCTCTACTTTTTCTATCGAAGCTACAACATCAATATCACAACATAGTTCAATAACATGACATAACTTATATTAAAACATAAACATAGCATAACACACGTCAAACAATCATACAACATGACACATGCAGGGGGTCATAAGCATGCGTTATTCTTATAACAAACAAGTCATGCAACCAAGCCAATCGTAAAACTACTTGCTTGGTTGACCTAAGTTGGAGTAAATCTGTAACACCCAAAAAATGAAGGGAATTAGAACCAACAAGAATAAGTCACTCATGTAAAACTCAAAGGATGGAAAGGAGAGAAATTAAAGGATCTCAAGCAAGTCATTCCTATACCTTAACAAGTAATGTTAAGGAGTTGAGATCTATGGAAAAAGGATTAGAAAGGAAAAGTAAGTGAAAAGGGCAAAAAGATCATTTTTTTAATTCCTTACCTTGAAGGAATTTCAAGATGCTCAAGAAGGAAAAAAATGACCAACAAGTATGAAGAATATTTAGAAAAATTATAGAGTTTTCAAAGAAAATAATAATAAAATATTCAAAAAGTGAAAAATTACAAAAATACCCCTGGAAGGATGGATAATTACGAAAATGCTCCTTTGATCAGAATTAGAGCATCTATAGTGACCATCTGAGCAAAATCTCTCGAACCTCGAATCTCAGCCGTTGGATCTCCTCCAAAATTGGACATGATCTAGAAGACGGACAGATCATCACATCCAATGGCTGGTATTCAAAACCAAAGTCGGTGAGGCTCTAATCGAAGTAGATATTTTCGACAGATATTCCAGAAAATTCAACTGCCAATTCATGACGATTTTGGAGCATGCCCAATTGAAGGAAATCGATTTCATACTTAAATTGGGGATAAGTGACAAATCCCTATCTATGGTCTCTTTTCCTTCAAATTGAGAATTCTTTAAGCTTCAGAGGATCACATTGAATAACTTTGATGGAGGAATCGAGAGCTGAAACGTCGTAGAAAAAATTATCCAAGAGATCAAAAATCTGACGATTCGGGTAAGTTGCATACTAAGAACGATTTCTCGAAATTAAGTTCCCACACTCCAAGACGTTCCTCCAAATCAATTCCTGTAGCTTGAGGAAAGGATATGGAAGAGGTTCCATGAAGAAATCGGGCCTTGAAAACCCCTAAAATCGGCTGCCGAATGATGAATCCCCAATTTTAGCTCTGGCGAGGAAAATGATTTTGGACGAACTTTGGAGGCGAATATCGTAGGCTACGATCAACGAAAAGGTATTAAATCAATCCCAAGATCTTCCTTGTAATATCATCTTTAAGTTTTACGAAGAAATCGAGTGGAGAAACGAAGATATCGGAGCTGTGAAAGGCTACTTTCAGACGGCGGCGCAAAAGGATGCGCGCGTCTTCTTCCTGTCCAGAGGAAGAAGGCGATGACGTGGCCGGTTCAACTAAACCGGCCAAGTCAGCCTAAAACCCAACCTTCCCTCAGTTTTTTTTTTTCAATTTTAACCTCCTTCCAGATCGATTCTCATGACTTGCTAGTAGGATGTCCTGATTATATGATGATGCCATCATGCACTCATGGGGAGAAAATTAAGGGTTACTTTGGAAGAGTTTTTAGCTCTAAAATATGATACATGACATGACAACCTCTAAGGTTTAGTCCTGAAAACGAAACAAGGAGACATATCCTAGCTCAAGGTCTAGACATGCTCCAAATTACCAACGATTTTCTATAAGGTCTATTTTATATATGACATGAAGATAAGCTCAAGATTCCAAGTTGGTTTGAGTAAGTTTGGAACCTAAACCAAGATGTTACTTAAGAAACGCCTAAAGGAAACACGTCAAGATTCAAGACCCTTCAAGAACCATCTAAGGAGTCCATTATGAATCTATGACCTTCTAGAATAATTATTACAAAGGGTTCATATGATTACAAATGTATGTTACAACTTACGCCTCAAGAAAATAAGAACCTTGGAAACTTACAAGATTAAGAATCAAGAACCAGCTTTAAAACTACCCAGAAAAGAAAAATGCTAAGTACCAATGTCATCAAGTATAATGTATGTTACTATTTAAATTTGGTTTGTTTTATTTTGTGAAAAATTTACCGGTCATTTTAGAGTCATCAAGTCAACCCCATCTGTAATAGCCCAACAATAAATAAAAAATTAAAAAAATATAGTTAAAATAATAATAAATTAATTAATTAATTAAAATTAAAAAAAAAAAAAAAATCTTTCCCCACCTCTCTCCACTCACCTCTCATCCCTTTCCACAATTATCTCACCCATCTTACAAAAGAAAGAAACAGACAAACAACATCAGAGTTGAGAAAAGTAAAATGGTTTAAGCAGATGGTAGATTTAAAGATTTTTTTTTTTTTTTGTTTGTTATTAAGGTAAAATTCTATCTCAAATTTCCTTTTCCTTTATAGTTATGGTTATAAGAAATTAATTTAGGTCAAATATTCTTTCATATTTTACCGATTTTGTAATAACTAGATTTCATTTTCAATTAATTAGATTTTTGTTAGCATTCGAAGTTAGAAAAATAAGGTTAGAATCAATAAAATTTTAGTTGACAGATCCATAAATCTGTAAGATAAGTAGCCAAATTAAAATTGGCCAATAATATCTATTTACATAATAAAAATAAATATAGAGTTAGAGTAATATCTTATTCACAGATGTTTACAGAACTGAGAATATATTTACAGAATGGGAATGAAAATAATTACAAAAAGAGAGGAGGGAAGATTAAGGGAAGATTTGTTAGACAGAATTTAAAAATATAACAGGAGATATGAGGGCATGAAACTCCATTCAATTCTGTCTAACAGTAAATATCAGAATTTTAACCAGGTAACTTGAAACTGATGTCATGGGCTCACATAGGTTGACTTGGATTTCAAATGACGGAATCGAACTTTTAGTAAGGATATATACGTGACAACGACTTAAGCTAGCTAGGTAAGTGACCTTACTATCGGCATGGTTATATTTGATGTTGACACGTGCCCTGTGGTTCTGTACGTGTCATATATATTGATGATATGTATGAATTGTCTGTTGATCAATATGCTTCCTATATGTTATGTTATGTTATAATATGTGGTTTGTATGATAATAATTATGGTACGATGTGCTCAAGGATATGTTTGAGATAGGGTATGAGAAGGATGCACAAAACGAAATGTAACGATAGGAGTAAGATACGTTCATGAAACGTTAGAGTTAGGTTACATATCAGAGTGCTATGGATAGGAGAGATTGATGAAAGAATACGGTTAGGTTATGGGTAGAAAGGGATAGGTTTGTGATAGATTGATAGAACGATAGCATTAGGGTACGTTCTTGTGACGATATGACTAAGGTACGTCACGTAATGATATGTTTGTGATAGGTATAAGAACGTTAAGGCTATGGTAAGTTAGAGAACGATATGACTATGAAGTGTTTACGTTATGACTTGGTTATGATATGATACATTGTATGCTAGGTTATTGTGCTTAAGTACGAAATCATGTGAACGTGAATGTATGTTGTTTATGCTGCTTAGTTGATGTGATATGAATGCATGTGACGATGTGTGACCCTTGTACGATTATGGCTTGTTGTATGAGTATTGGAATGTAACTGAATGAATTGTATGACATGAAATACGGTAAATTGCATGATACATAACCCCGCTAGGAATATGTATGATATGTAACGAAATGAGAATGAGAATGACATGTAAGCATGAAAACGTGACACGGGGTTATGTTCATTAAATGATGACTGTAGGACTAGTGGGACCTCATGCATATTGTGTGATCATGCATTTGGGGGGATGCCTCTATCCCATCACGAGGGTACGGACGCGTACATCCAAATGGCAGGACAACGATCGTTATGCCTTGCATAGCGCTGTCATGACGGTTTTAGTTTTAACGGGTCCCGGTGGGCCCCCAGAGCATGCCCACCGGCTAGGGACAGTGGCCCAGCAGTGTGCGAACAAGCTGGTGAGCCCATACTCGCACGTATGGGCTGCGTGTAGAGTATATGGTGCACGTCCACGATTACCTGTTAGGATTACACCGTAGGGTAAACGAAACGAAACAAAACGAAACGAAATGAAAAGAAACGAAACGAAATGAAAGATAGGTCCCATCATTTCATTGCATGTGATTGTTGCATTTAACCCCAATAGTGGGATCACTTACTGAGTATTTCTTTAAATACTCAAGCCATGTGCTACTACATCTTTCAGGTTAAGGCAAGG
This sequence comes from Cucurbita moschata, assembly GCF_002738365.1. Lineage (NCBI taxonomy): Eukaryota > Viridiplantae > Streptophyta > Magnoliopsida > Cucurbitales > Cucurbitaceae > Cucurbita > Cucurbita moschata. Next base: position 176,246 of record NW_019268592.1, on the reverse strand, counting down.
CAGTCCTGTACGGCTGACGACGACATCGCAACTCGAGATCATGGCACATGCATAGGATAGTGGTATTCATTTTCTTAGACTTAGGATAGAATAGGATGTTTTAAACTTAAACGCTTATTTATTTTATTTCGGGTCTTTTGTTGTGTCGTTTTAAATATGTTTTCGAAATACGTAAGTCCATGGCTGTGTTTTAAGTTAAAGGTTATGTTTTATGAAATTTAAATAAAGTCTTCCGCATTTAATGTTTATGGTATGTATATAGTAGCGACCTTAAATTAAGTAGAAAATTTAGGGTCATTACACAATCCCAACTACCATTTCATCTTTTGAAGTTGATATCAATGGTTCAATTACATTTTTTTGTGCATATTAAACTTATTTTTCTAGTTTTTCGGTGTTATATTGGCATTGATTAAAAAATAGATGAATGATATTTATAAAATTATTGTATTTTGAAGTCACAATAAGTTAAATTTTTATTATTATTATTATTATTTTATTAAATTATGAAAAATAATCTTACACTTCAGACTTTTGTATTTTCAAAATTTTCAATAACCCTTAAGCTTTAAAAATAAATAATAAAAAAATTATATACTCTTAAATTTGAGTAATACCTTTTAAACATGAATGGACTTTTAACTCTAATGGCGGTGTATGCTTAACAATCTTGACTAGAGTGCATGGGAGACTGCCTCGCCGTGCCCTGTACCAATGTTAATTGAATGAATGGACACCACCAACCAACAAGTTCGTGCTCCGAATCTATACGCCATCAGATATCTAATTTGGATTTTAAGTTTTACACGACTATAAATATATATATTTTTTTCATTTTCTTTTCACTATGGTTTATGTTAGCGTCATTTAAAAACGAATAATGGTAGACAAAAGAATAGTAGTTGTGGGTAACTCATGAGGGCTAAAATAGTAATTTTGGTCGGGCTTGGATGAGTTTCAACAAAACACCCACATCCCTTGGGATAAACAGAGACTTAGAAATTATGATAAATCCAGGTTTCTTCACGGCTAAGCAGAGAAATACAAACTTCTAATTCCACCATTAATTTTAATTATCTCAAATAAATTAATCCATAATATATATATACATACATATATATATATATATCTCAAGGCTACCATTTGTACAAGGCTACCATTAGTTCGTGGCCGTAAAGCTTGTTTTCTTCTAGAAAAAGTACTTCGTTGGGTATGACCAATGCCTAATTTCTTTGAGATTCAACTGTTTGTCAAGTGAGAGAGATATTGCAACACAACCATTGATGAACAACTTAGCGAAACAATAAACAACATTTAGTTATCAACTACGTTTGGATTAAGAGAGGGAGATGGAACCATAACTTGGGTTAGTTCCATCCAACTTGATTTCTATTCTTCAATTGGCATTATTAAATACATAAAGGTTCCAAATCTAAAACGAAATATCATTGTCTCTCACTAGTTTTCAAGCAATATACATAAAAAAAAAGAAAAGAAAGCAAGGGCATCATGAGTACGATCCAATCGAGTTTCTTGATTGCTACAATTTTGATGCTATTATTGTTAGATTTTACCGTCGATGCTCAATCTAGTGCCGATGTTGTTTTTCCTTTGAAAAGATATGGTAACATAGTGCCTGGTACTGACATCACGAAGGTAAATATACAGTATGAATAGCAATATTATCACTAGTTGAGTTGATCAATTGTTTGCTAATTTTTGTTACTTGTGACATGTAGGCTTTAGCAAATGCATGGAAGGATGCATGCACGTCCAATTGTTCTAGTGCGATTGTTATTCCGGGAGGGATATTTAAAGTAAAGGAAGGGATATTTAAAGGACCTTGTAATAGCCCAATTGACTTTCAACTTGGAGGAACATTGCAGGCACAAAAAGTCTTCAGGGAGATAATTGGATTACTTTTGAACATATTGATAGATTGACATTATTAGGTGAAGGAGTTTTTGATGGCCAAGGAAAGGCAGCTTGGAAAAAGAATGATTGCCATAAACGCATAAATTGTGCCCAACTCCCCATGGTAAGCAATATGCCTTCAACTTTCCTTCTCAATCTCTTGCATCTTGTTGTTTTTAGACGTCTTCTCTAATCTTCTAACATTTAGAATTTGGTAAACGTTCTTCATTTTCTAGAGGATTATCTTTAACCATTAAAAAAAAAAAAAAGTGAAATTCTTTTAGTTTTCTATTTTATTGGGTTCTGCATTACTGATGCTCACAAAATATTATTTGATTATACAAAATGTTTAGAGTTTGAGGTTCAACTTCATCGCCAATTCAATCGTGAAAAGAATAACGTCACTTGATAGCAAGAACTTCCATATCAATGTCCTCGGCTGCAATAACCTCACATTCCATAATATCAATATAACTGCACCAGAAAACAGTTCCAACATTGGTGGAATACACATCGGTCGATCAAATAGGATCGCAATCACAATGTCCAAAATTGCAACAGGAGATGATTGCATTTCTCTTGGAGATGGAAGCAAACAAATTAACATCACCAACGTGACATGTGGGCCAGGACATGGCATAAGCATCGAAAGTCTTGGAAGATACACTAACGAAGAACCCATTGAAGGTGTCATCGTAAAGAACTGCACGATAATTAACACCACTAATGGTGTCAGGATCAAAACGTAGCCAGCTTCTGCTGCTAGCAACACCGCCACCAATATGCAGTTTTTGGACATTATAATGGTCAATGTTAGCAACCCTATTCTAATAGACCAAGAGTATTGTCCGTGGAATCAGTGCAATCGGAAGGTATTGATCACATTCTCAAAGCTTTGATTGATTTTGTCATTATAACTTTCACAAATAAACCACTTACATAAATTTGTTGTCTCATTTTGATTTTCAGATTCCTTCGAAAATTAAGATTAGTAAAGTGAGCTTCAAGAACATTAGAGGAAGTTGTGCAACTCCAATGGCAATCAAACTTATTTGCAGCCGTTGTGACGAAGTAAAAGTCGGTGACATTGACCTCATTTACAATGGAATAAAAGGTCCTATTACATCTCAATGCACGAATGTGAGACCCATCATTTCAGGAAAATAGAACCCTAAAATCTGTTCATCTCCTTATGTTGTCCCATGAATTGTTGATTGCCTTAGTACTTCAAACTAACCGATAACCTTAACTAAAAGAAGATAGCTCTATCCATTTTAATTTCTTTGTCTTTTGAGTTTCTTTTGTTGTACTTTTCGAAATGTATATGATGGTGAAATGTTTGAAAGAAGTCTTGTGTCCTGAACATTGTAACGTTCTTAGTACCTCGACATTATAAAATAAAATGATTTTGCTCTTGTTTTTTCGTTTTAAATTTGAATTCTGAATAAGATAATGTAAAGGTATGGACTATTATTAAGAAAACCAGTTACTTAAAAAAAAAAAAAAACAAAACAAAACAAAATCTGTGACCATAAAAAATATCTAACTCCCATCTCTATTGGTAACCCTAAACAAATCATTTACCATTAGAAATTTTCGAGACAAAATCGATAAGTCAAATCGAATGTCCTAACTATATTCGTTGGATATCGCACGGATCCATCAATATTTGTGAAAGAAGAATTGACACTAGAGGGGACAAATCCAGTGAGTCGTATCCTTATATCTATCTTTTTCGTCAATGGTGTACATTCGGTTGCAATTTTTAGATTAGTCTTGAAAGACATTAGGTTTTAGATTAGAAAATTAAGTGACAAGTATTAATCTGTATTCTAGGAATTTACATTTAATATCAAATTATCTAACTATTTATCTCCATTTCTGAGCTGTCCTACCGTACTTAGCTTCACGAAAAATGTCGCTAATCTTAGAAAAATTAAATATCAAAAGTAGCTAAATGTTCTAGGAGTTTACTCTACCGGAACTTATAAAAATTGGCCAAAATTCGTGGTAAATAAGGGCAAAAAACGACAAAAATCGCAAAAGAGAGAAGATAAAAACAAAACATTGTGTCCATAAATGCTCTGTTTCGTGTTTTCAAGTCTGAAGATATTTGTTACTCGCGAGTTGAGTTTGGTGGAGTTGAGATATTTTCTTAGACCTAACTCAGTTATTTGGATCATAAACTTATTCAACCCCAACAACCCTAGTTAAATAATTAAATCTTTTGATTTTTATGTTTAGAATGATATCTAAGAAGAAGAATGGATACGAAGCTTTTTGGAAATGGCAAATGGTGCCCTATGTTGAAGCTTTAGACTGGAATTTGAAACATGGATCCGGCAACTAATTCCCTTGACATTCCTCTGCATCACTATGATATAGCTACATTACCAACTTGTCATGAATTGCTTCTAGGAGTGAAATTTGTCCGTACAAATCAAACACGGTTCCTTTTAGCATTTTTTTTCCTTAATCTGATGTTTCCTAAGATGTAACCTCGTACCTAGAATTTGGACCGGGATTTGTAATCTAGAATTGGCACCCAATGGCCCCCACAAATCCCTTTGCATCTTCAATGATATGGTCATATTATTTACTTGTTTGAATTGCCTTTAAGAATAAAAAATATCCCTAAAAATCACATTACCTATTTTTGGTGGTTCAGTCGTAAGATTCAAAAGTTAGGCATGTTTAGTTTCCAGCAATCTTATGTTAGGCGACCTCTTGAAATTCCTTCTCAATCTCGTGCATCTTGTTGTTCTTAGATGTCTTCTCTAATCTTCTAACATTTATAATTTGGTAAACGTTCTTCGTTTTCTAGAGGATAATCTTTAACCATTCTAACAAAAAAAAAAATGTTGGGCGCCGAAAGCGGAACTAATGTACTCACAACACCAATGAACGACATTACACAAAGAGACACCAATATATTTACGTGGTTCGGAGAGAAGAAGTTCCCTTACATCCACGGACCAATCACTAAAAAACCCAAGTGTTACAAGTGAATACCTCACTATCACACTACAAAAACTCTCACCAATGTGTCACTCAACAAATACGATGTGACACCCAAAACTCTCCCAAATTTCGATACCACTTGTTAGGAATGGATATCCAGAATGGAGAGCAATTACTAATAAACCAAGTATTACAAGTGAATACCTCACTATCTACAAAGACTCTCACCAATGTGTCATTCAACAAATACGATGTGACACCCAAAACTCTCCCAAATTCTAATACCACTTGTTAGGAATGGATATCCAGAATGGAGAGCAATCACTAATAAACCAAGTGTTACAAGTGAATACCTCACTATCACACTACAAAGACTCTCACCAATGTGTCACTCAACAAATACGATGTGACAACCAAAATTCTCCTAAATTCTCACCAATGTGTCACTCAACAAATACGATGTGACATCCAAAACTCTGCCAAATCCCGATACCACTTGTTAGGAGTGGATATTCCGAATGGAGGGAGAACTCTCTCATTATATAGCAATACAGAATCAAATCTCTGACTGAGACTAAATCTAATCCAAATAACCAATCAATTCTAATCCAAATAACCAAGGTTATCAAATCTAATCCAAATAACCAAATTTATCAAATCTAATCCAAATAACTTAGGTTATCAAATCTACATTACTGACGCTCACAAAATATTGATGATGAGTGCGAATGCGCACAGTATGATGATGAGTGCGAATGCGCACAGATGAGGGTGTTCATGAGGCGCAAGACACGATGGGGTTCCACTGATCTCTGGATGTCGCTACAAATTAGCTTGGCCAAAATTCTCTCATCTTTTTGTGAATAACTTTTCACTCTTTGCGAAAAGCTTGTAATTGTACACGTTTGACTCGAGTTGTTCCCTGGTACTTCTGTTTCAAGGAGTCCAAAATATCTTTGGTTGTGTCTTTCTTCCTAATGAATTCTAGAGTTAGACGATTTATGGCTTGGAAGAGATAGTTTTTGGCTTTTAAATCCTCCATTTTAAGATCTCCAATTGCTTTATTCATACTTATGAAAGAACTCCTTGTGCTGCTGCAGAAATTCCTTCTCCACCATGCTCCAATATTCTTTTGATCTAAAAAGGTTTTCCATCATCATAGACCAGTGATCATAATATCCATCCAACTTTAGAATCAATGGCGGCATAAAATTACTCATCGTCACCATATCACTCCTCTTATCTGCTACTTTTCAAGGTATGCAGATCGTCATATCACTCCTCTTATCCTGAAAAGGTTGCTACTTTTAAAGGTATGCAAGTCGCCATATCACTCCTCCTATCCTGAATTTCAAGGTAAGTAGACTCTGATACCAAACGTAAAATGAAGGAGAAAACTAAATTCAATATACAATCAAAGTTCAGTTCATTAAAACAACTATGTAAATAGTTTTACAAAGCCATGGAAAAAGAGAAAGAAAAGTTAGATAATAAATAGTAACAGCTAATTAACTAATCAAATCACAACTTCCTAAACAATCACAAACTAAATTTTTTAATGGAGGAAGAGATATATTCTATTTGAAAGGTTGTGATAAAATCTCTACCATCTTTAATCTTTGTATAGGCCTGTCGGAACATACTTCATGACCATGCGCATGCATGTACTAAATATTACATAACGAATCTACCTAAACTATCACCATGGTCATATATGAATAATTTGATACATGTCACTACCAAATGAATCTAACTCTCAAGACTCTTCAATTATTAACTAACTACATGGATCTCTCATGTACATGTATCTCACGAATTCATGTAAGCATAAATGCATGAAACAAGTTCAACATCTAGATAGTTAATTTTATCATTCAACCAACACAAGGGACTAAAAATTGAAATATATTAAAGTACAAAGAGCTAAATTGAAAACTTTTGAACCATGGATATTAATAAATAAAAAAAAATATATTCATAGTCAATTGCTGGAACACGATCATGAGAAGAAGGCAGGAGGGGACAAGAGAATGAAACTCTGAAGCTTCATGGAACCTTATGTGAATTCAACTACTGATCCTATGTAAGGATTCGAATTTTTGTTTTATTTATTTTAGATTTTATGCTAAGATTTTATTTTTGCTGCCAAAAAAGATATTATACTAGCATTTATTCTCGTTATAAAAAGTGCGATCTCTAACAAGGAAGTTACTAACATGTAAAAGTCACAAAGACCTTTTATATTCCCATATACAACTCTCTTCCTTCCTTGTAAACAACTTTTGCTCTCCAAACGTTTTGGGTTTTAGTGGGTGTTCGAGAGTACGGGAAAAACTGTTAGAAGGAAAAAGCATGTGGTTGATTCGTGGGTTTTCGAGGAGTTCTCGGAATCGATTAGCGTTGCCGTTTCGGAGAAAGAAATCGGGTGGAAGTAAGCCTCGACGTCGAGATCGCTGCGTTGAAGAAGGTAGGCCGAGATCGCTGCGTTGAAGAAGGTAGGCCGAGATCGCTGCGTTGAAGAAGGTAGGCCGAGATCGCTGCGTTGAAGAAGGTAGGCCGCCGGAACTGAAGGAGGAAGATGCCATGTCACCGTCATCGGAAGGGGATAGACTGTGTCGTCATCGGCAACGGCAGCGGCGCACTTTCGTTTAGGGTTATCAAGGTCTTCCGGGTAAGGAAGACGAAAGATTCGGGTCGGGCCACTTCGTCTCAAGCCTAGTCCATAGACGAACACGGGCCGCACTCATTCCGGCCCAATACAAGCCCAGCAAACGCGTGCATTGCTTTGCACGCGTATCCTGTGGCAACTCAGCTCGGCTTGACGTGTACCGCGGCTCGGCTCCGTCCAAACCCGCGGCTCGGCTCCGTCAAATCCCGCAGTTCGGCTTGGCGGCTTAGTTGATCGGCTCGGCAGCTCGGCTTGGTGACTCAATATCATTATAATATATCGATTCCAAGGTTTTCAACCCTCTCGAAGCTGTTTCTGCCCTCAGTTTTACCATCCGACGTCAGTATGGTCCCTAAACGTCAAAGACAGCTTAGGTTGGGGGTTTATTTTGATAAATAGCATGAGGTTTAGCTAGGGTACCTTATGAAAGATTCTAAATTTTTATATGGTTATCATAGGACATATTTAACCGCTGGGATTCGCTCGTTGTGAGTGACTTCAACCAAGACAATCGAGGTAAGTGCCTTACTGTTGGAGTTAGCTTTCTACGTGTTGTATGTGGTGCGTGCCCTGTGGCCCCTGCATGCACCATATTTTATGTGATATGATTATGTGATGTATAGATTGTGTTGACCGTAGATTATGTATGTTATGTGATGTATGAACTTGTGTTGGACTGTTTATGTTATGTCATGAATAAGATATTAGTATTATATGCCATGAATATGTTGATTGATGTCATAGATACACGTAGAATTATCGAGTCATGTCATGAGATGTTTATGCAACTGGAATGTTTATGTAATATGCCATGTAATGTAAGTCATGTGAGATGCCATGTGATGTAAGAAATGTAAATGTGATGTTAGCACTGCTTATGTAATGTCATGTTAGATATGTTAAGGGACCTCATGCATATATGTATGTCACGTGCATTGGGATTCTTCCCCTTTATGATATGAAAGAATGAAATACGATATTTATGTTCGCCATGATATCATGCGGGTCCTTTTATGTTCTATGGTGTCCGGCTACGTGTAACACGTTGTGCCCGACCAAGTCAGGCCCAGGTGGTATGTTTATGAGCCCGCCTGGTGGGTTCATGTACACGTACATGGGCCATGTGTGAAGGAGTACCACACATCCAACCCAACCCGGAATAGAAAAGCACCCAAGGCTATGAAAAGTTTATGAAAAGTTAGGTCCCGCTCATATGTTGCATGTGTTTGCATTTCTAACCCTAACAGTGGGGTGACTTACTGAGTATTTCATAAAATACTCAAGCCACATGCTACATACATTTTTCAGGTAAAGGCAAGGCGCCAATGTACGGTTGACGGCGGAGCAGAGGCCACCATGGAAGTTGGAGACGGGATATTTTTAGGAGTTTGACTGTTTTAAGTTATAACATTGAGTATTGTTTTATTTGGATTTATTTTGAATTCAGTATTGAAGGTTTATTTTCAGAGTTTAGGTTTTGTTTTGGATTCATGAATATTTATGAAAGACTCTTTCAATGTTATTTATGATGAGCTTCCGCTTAATGAGATAAGTATGTATGGGTGACGTCACTAATTAGGTTAAAGAAAATTAGGGGCGTTACACTTTGCATGTAACCGAAGGACCGATTACAAGAAGCAAGGTTAAGAAGATGCAAGAAGATTAAAAAGGCTTATACATTACATCTTCAAAGGCTATCTAATGTAAAAGTTGAAACAAAGACTTTTTTAGCCTAAAAATCTTTATAGCATTAGCATGTCAAATCAAGAAAATAATGAACTGACAATAAACTCCACTCGACATTGAAAAGTGATTAGAAGACTTTTACCTTTGGTAGTTGAACTACCAATTAAGACAATTTATGTCATACCTTATTTTCTTCAATTTGTATTTACTCGCTTTTATTAGTAGTTGTAGTTTGTGGTTGGTAGATGAACTTTATTATATTTGAGTTATCTTTTTGGCCTATTTGAGGGCATTTAATATTCATGTTTGAGAATTACTCGCTTTTATTAGTAGTTGTAGTTTGTGGTTGGTAGATGAACTTTATTATATTTGAGTTATCTTTTTGGCCTATTTGAGGGCATTTAATATTCATGTTTGAGAATTATGGTTGAATACAAACAAAACCTTTGTGTTTTCTTGATACCTTTTTGTTGTTATTCTTTTTCAAACATTGCTTTAGGTTTAATGTTTAAACCGATTCATTGGATTAGTTTTGATTAAGCTAATTCTGGAGTGAGTCGTCTTAGAGTCTAAGAGTGACCATCATAGATTCCAAGTTCGATATAAGAGTTATTCATCTTCTAACCAACTCTTGGTTAGAACCAATTCGTTAAGTTAGCTTTTTTTTGTGAAAGTTTGCAAGAATTCTAGAAAGATCTCTAGCTTTGTACAATCCAGCATTGTTGGCGCTTATCAGAACCCATTGCCGGAAAGTGGGTAAAAGTCAGCTCTGACTCTGCTACCGTTAGAGAAACGCCGTCCCCGTAGAAAATCTCAATGGTCGAAAGCTCAGACTGTGGAAGCTAGACAAGGTTATCAGCCAGAGGAAGATAATGGCAAAAAGTGAGAGTGCTTTTTAGCTTCGGAATAATTTCGTTAGGAGATATCATGAGATGGTAACTCATAGAAGAAAAGACGTTGGGTTGGATAAAACCTCAGCAACGAAAGGTCGAAGAAGGTGAGAGGAAGAGACGATGGCACAGCCGAGGAGCCACTTTACAGATCCCAATTATCTTCACACTTCTTTTTCCTTCCATGAGTTTTGACAAGGAAGAAGATGACAAGACTTCTGCCAAGGAAGAACTGAAAAATAAAGTTATGTTTACAATTATATATTCAACTTATGTATCCTAATGAGTTTTCTTTTTGTCCTTCGTATTATAATATGAACCAATAATAGAAAAACATTGTTGTATGATTGGGTACATGTACATGTTCCATGGTCTTCAATTAGAATGTCGTGAGACAACCGTACAGGGATGCCTTGTGTTTACCTGAAAATACAGTAGAACGTGACTTAGAGTATTTTAAAAAATACTCGATGAGCAAACCCGTATAGGGGTTAAATGCAAACATATACAACTTCATGGATGGAACCTATCATAACAGTCTATTTTCCTACCGTGGCTATCCTAACAGGCAATTTGGATAAGTGTTTAATTTTCCTTCACACGGTCCACACGTGCGAGTGTGGACCCACCAGTCGGTTCGCACACCTTATGGACCTCTTTCTAGTCAGGCGAGTATTCTCTGATAGTTGTTGATGTCGAACACCTGTTAAAAATAGCGAACATCATGACAGCATTATGATAAATATAATGATCGTTCTCCTGTCTTATAGTGTATGCATCCATACTATCATGAAAGATAAGGGGCATCCCTCGATGCATGAGCACACAATAATGCATGAGGTCCCCAACATTTTTCCATTTTCATTATCATTAAATACAACCCTGCTAGCACCTTCCTTCATATCATATCATTTGTCATATCATTTGTCAAATCGTTTATTGTATTATTTATCATATCTTTCATGCTTATGCCGGGGTTGTATTTCATGCTAGTTTGTGGTTTTGCATATCAATCATATCATATCATTCATGTTGCACATATGTCATATCATAACATTTTTATGCTTTCAAACATAACAATCCACATTATGCACATATCATATTATATATCATAACAGTCACATGACATATCCCAAGCATGTCTCAACATATCATATCATATCATAAACATATCAATTCATCAAACATAGCATAGCAATCACATCTCATAGAATATACATATCATTTCATAACAGTTTGCATATATGGGCATACGAAATGTGTGAAGCCACGGGCGCGTGTCCATCATACAACACACAATTATAACTAGACGACAATAGGGTCACTTACTTGTTTGGCCTAGGGTGAAGCTATTACGGCCCTTTGATGCTAGCTTAACGCTGTTCTCTAAAATCTAATTCTGCCTGGAGTTTAACATCATTGATTAGAATTCTACTATTAGAATTGGCTCACCTAGATTTGCATAAAATAATTTAAACTTACTCCTACTAATTTAAACTTACTCTTAATAATTTAAACTAGCTTAGTCTAATTATGCATAACTACTTTAAACTTGACTCCAAAAATTTTAACTAGGAAAAAGTTAGTAATTTAAACTAGCTTAGCCTAATTATGCATAAATACTTTAAATTTGACTCCAACAAATTTAACGAGGTAAAAGGTAGTAATTTAAATTAGCTTAGCCTAATTATGCATAAATACTTTAAACTTGACTAAAAAAATTTAAACTAGCTAAAAGATAGTCGAACTAACCTTCAACGCTTCTGAAGAATTGAAAGTAGGAGGATAGGGTCCGAGTGTATCAAACCCAAGCCAGATCAGCCAAAATGCTAGCCTTGAGCGGTCAAAAAGTGTAGTCTCCAATTGGCTCGAACGGTTCAAGTGGGATGCTAAAATGAAGTGAGGGAACTCTCTTTTATAGCAGAGGTCAACACCCACTTCTAAGCTTTAAGCAACGTGAGACAATCCAATTTTTTATTTTTATTTCAAAATTTTTGGTTANATTGTATGAGATACCTTCACTCACATGTTTTCACTGAAACAATTTCGATAAAAATGGTTTGTAACAATTATAAAATAGGTCATATCAATAATATTATCAGGATAAGACATTCAATCTCATCCATACTCTATAAATCCTTTAGATTATTACTTTAACGTGATCTTTTCCATGTCAACCACGTACTTTTTAAGATTACACTAATAACCTTACATTTATATAAACTTTTTATATCATAGATGATAATAAAATGCAAACAAAATAATCAAAATTATTCCTAAACCTCACCCGGGAAAGAAGTCCATAAAATAAGCCTAAAAATATTTCCACTATCAAAATAGTATTTTATTCTAATAAATATGCCAATGGATAACAATTAAGAATTTAAATGATTTATTAAATATACATTTTTTTAGTACTTTTAATTTAGTCCTTATCCAATAAGCTAAAAATGTCAACTAATTTCTTTAAATAAATACTTGGAAGAAATTTGAAACTTCCATAAAGTTTCTTATTTTAAGCCTGGTATGGTAAAACGAGTCTTCATAGTTTCACTTTTGGGCTTCTGCTCAAGGTTTTTAAAACTGTCCTCTTGAGGTTTTCACACCCTTATAAAAACCTTTTGAGCTTCCTCTCAAACCTTTTAAAATGTAGAGGGAGAGGTTTTCACACCCTTATAAAAAGAATGTTTCATTCTCCTCCCTAACCGATGTGGGATCTCACAATCTACCTTTCATATCCCCAATCCGTACCCCCTTGTAACAGCTCAAGTCCACCGGCAACAAATATTTTTCTCTTTGGGCTTTCCCTTACATGCCTCCTCTCAAGGTTTTAAAACTCGTATGTTAGGGTGAGGTTTTCATTCCCTTCAAAAACATGTTTTATTCTCATCTCCAACTAACATGGGATCTCCATATTCACCCCCCTCTTTCCAGGCTCAGTGTCCGTGCTGGCACTTGTTCCCCTCTCTAATCATGTGGGACCCCCAAATCCTCCTCCCCTCAGGGTTCAACGTCCACACTGGCACAAGTAGAAATCCTTAGGAGCATTATGGTCATTTTGCACCGGTTGTTGGTTTACCTATTTATCCTTATTCAATAACCACCAAATTTCATATATAATCTCAACATGCTATAATATGCTCAACATTAAAATTTCATAGGCAGTGGAGTTTACTTAGTTTGTTATTTTAACATTACTTAAATCCCGAGAAATTTGATCAGTTCAAGGCCTTAACTCACGGTTCTTTGAAGTTTTTCTTTCATCCTTAATTCATACTTGGTTTAGGGTTCATATGAAAATTCAAGTGATTCCCATAAGTATTTCTTAAGAAAACTTCAAGGTGGTTACTTACCTCGTCATTGACGTTTGGGACTTCCATTCTCGAGCTTCCAATATATGAATCATTTCAAATTTTCTTCCCTAGACTCCTTATTGTGTCTAGTTTCTGGAACCATAAAAATTTCCATGAGAACTGATATGGAAGGGAGTTAAAATCGAGAAAAACCAAGCAAAGGTTAGATTTTGGGTTGACTTGGCCGGTCCAGTTTAACCTGCCACGTCATGGTCTTCTTCCTTTGGATAGGAGATGCGCGTGTTTATGTGCACTACTGTCTGAAAACGTGGTTCCCCAGCTCTGATCATGTCTTTTCAACCCTCGATTTCTTCATGAAACTTAAAGATGATGTTACAAGGAAAAGCTTGAGATTGATTTCATACCTTCTCGTGGATCGTAGCCTAAGATATTTGCCTTCAAAGTTTGTCCAAAAATTAATTTCTAGCCAGAGCAAAACAAAGACTTTCTTATTGGGTAGCCAATTCTAGGATTTTTCAAGGCCCGATTTCTTCATGAAACCTCTTCCATATTCTTTATTTAAACTAAAGGAATTGGTTTGCAGGAACGTCTTTGAGTGTTAGACCTTAATTTTCATAAATTATTCTCGGTCTACAACTCACCCAAAACACCAGATTTTTGTTCTCTTGGGTAGCTTGTTCTACAAAATTTCACCTCCCGATTCCTTCATCAAGGTTACTCAACTTCTTCCTTTGAAGCTAAAGGAATCCTTAATTTGTAGGAAAATGGACTGTAGATAGGAATTTGACACTTACCTTCAATTTTAGCCCAAAACTGGTTTCCTTCAATTGGGCACGTTCTTGGGATTAATTCTCTTCATGGTCTTCTATGAAAAGAGGTACATAAATTGATTGGGATTGTTTCTTGGTGGAAGAATTATCGTGTATCCTTAAATTAGATTTTTAAGTTATTCTTGAATCTCTTCAATGACGAATTGGATTGGGGGAATGGTTTCTAGGCACTTTCAGCACTTTATTCCTTCATAAAACTTGTGGGTAATCGTGTTTAGAAACTATAGGAATAAGTTTGAAGGGAAATGGTGGAGAATTGCTCTTGAATTTGGAAGAAATTCGAGAGTGGGAGACCCAAAATCTAAATGCTTATTGCTTACGATTATGAGCTCGACCTTGCTTGATTCTTGTTCCATATTGTTGCCCCAATTTCAGACTTTATAGGGAAAGCTTCTACCGACGTTGAAACCTCTAGAATCGTCGTGATTTGGAGATTGAATTTTCTAAATATGTCATATCATAATGTTTCATGCTTCCAGACATAAAAATTTTCATCATATACATATCATACCATAACATATTGCATTAGAATATATCATATTATAAATATATCAATTTATAACATATTTCATATCCTATCACGACATCTATATATATATATATATATATATATATATCCTTCATTCACATGTCATATCATCACTTCGTAGTCATATCGTTTCCATATGCATGTCCTAGCCATATCGCTTCCTAAACTTGTCATAGTCTTATCGTCCTTATACATCTCATAGTCGTATCATTTCATGAACATACCCTAGTCGTATCGTTTCCATATGCATATCTTAAACTTGTCATAGTCTTATTATCCTTATACATCTCATAGTCGTATCATTTCATGAACATACCCTTGTCATATCGTTTCCATATGCGTATCCTAAACTTGTCATAGTCTTATCGTCCTTATGTTGGGTTTTATGTCATAAAACTCATAGTTCAAGTATAAGAGTGGATTTTACGATCATTAATCTAAATCCAATAAAGTAAGAACACTCTAGCTATAGTATGATTACTTAAAATGATCAAGTTCAAGTATATAGTTAAAATGATCTATAGTATAGGGATAAGGCTGAGTACCTTATCCTGGGGACACTATGGATGCGGCCCACTTTGTATATGATATAAATTATGAGATCACTAAATTGTACATGCGGAGACATGTGTGTGGGGGTGTCCTATGCAATGAGTATTGCATAAGATCGAACCATGAAGAAAATAACTCTCACTTTATAATGTCGTTTACTGTTGAGACTGATTTTTCATTCGATGACCTAGGTAACTCAGCCTTAATCCTGAGCTAACTATGAATTCCTGTTTATTCTAAATTATTCTTAGATTTGCATGGGTGAGAGTGGCCCGAGTACGTCGACTCAATAAGCCTCCCATTTCAGGGGTAAGACTGGGTGAATAGCTGGGAACATAGGGTGCACGATAGAATTCACTCATACCCGCTTTTAGGGATATAGTAGAGAGGTTGTTCCCTTAAGTACTGACTTCAGGTCTTGAACAAGGGGCCCCACCCTCTCATTGGCTTGAGAGGGATTCGGTTTGGTGGTTGGACCATAAACCAATTGTTCATTAGAGGATCAGTGGAACTTAAGGAACAAGAAGTATCTTTAGGGGTAAAACGGTAAATTGATCCAGCTCTAGTTACGAACAACCTGTGAAGGATCGACTTACTAATCATGGTTATATCAAATGAACAAAAATATATCTATAGTGAGGGGAGTGAAATATTAGGCTATAGTGGAGTGTCCTAGTAGTTAACGAACGTTGGTTAACGAGGTTAATGAATTTAGCTAGTTAATCTCAGATTGTTGGAGCCTATGATCTATAGGTCTATTAGGTCCCCCTGCTAGCTCATATCGGACTAAACCTTAGAACAGTGTGACGAGTGAGTTCGAAGTGTTTAAATTCAATTTAGGGAATATGCACTACATATATACGTTATATTTAACCGCATTTTATTTTAATTACGAATTAAAGAAAAAGAGAGAATTGAAGACATTTAAATAAGATTTAAATATTTTAATTATGAATAGGGATTCATAATCAATGTGTCGGAATTGATTGAGATTGACATTTGAATTAATGTTAAATATTAATTAAATGGTTTAATTAATCATTTATTATTGTTTTAATTTGAAATTAATTATTTAAATTAATTGTTGAATTAAAATGGAGAAAGTCAAAATGTTGACTCCACCTCATGGAAAAATTTATGTTTGAGTTAGTGAAATATTGAGTGTCAATATATGTTTTAACCAAACTTGCATGTTTGCCAAATAAACCTCACAAATTTTAGTGAAATTTTGAGTGTTAAATTTGGCTAACTCAAACTTGCATGCTTGCCCCATAATACCAGTGGAATTTTGAGTGTCAAAATTTTGTAATCTCAACCTTGCAAGAACATGCAAATATGACTATATAAATAGAGGGATCACATGCAAATATGACTCTATAAATAGAGTGATCGAGGTACACCTAAATTCTTCTTAAAAAACTTTGAGAAAATCTCTCAAAACTACCTCTTTACATATACTAAATTCTTATCAAGTTTAGTCACTCACCGGATTCTACAATCCTGTTCTAAGGCCGGAGAATAGTAGGAAAGACACTAATGGTGGTTTGAAATCGGTTCGTGAGGAAAGGGAATTTGAACTACAAAAGGTTAGTATTCAAACTCATTAAGTTTTAATGCTTTTGAACATGATAGCTAATTTACTATAATTTATGTACTCAGAGTGCCTAAGATTCAAATTGCTTCCGAATGTGTTATAGTAACACCATCACCTTATACATCTCATAGTCATATCATTTCATGAACATACCTTAGTCATATCGTTTCCATATGCATATTCTAGATCATATTGTTTCATGAACATATCCTAGTCTTACCGTTACAAGAATGCATCCTAACTGTATCGTTTAATGAACATATCCTAATCATACCGTTACAGGAACGTACCCTAATCATATCGTTCCATCAATCTATCATAATCATATCCCTTTCTATACATAACCTAATCATATCGTTATATCAATCTTATCTTAGTCATATCATTACATTAGGTTTATTGCATCATTCTCGTATCCTATCTCAACATATCATTGAACACATCAAACGTAAGAGTTAACCTATCATTCACATATCATAATACATACATAACATATCATAGTCAGTTTAATTCATAAACGATAAACACATATCAAATTTATGACACATGCAGAACCACAGAGCACGTGTCAACATCAAATATAAACATACCGATAGTAAGGTCACTTATTTGAATGACCTTAGCCGAAGTTCTATGTAACTCCAAATTAGCTTGCTTTTGTCCCTCAAATTCGTTTCCACTTATGTCAAGGTGCTTCACCCTATTAAAGATGTTCACCGAATTCCTTCACTAATTATAATTCTTAAATTTTGTTAAAATATTTAACAAATTATTTATCTTTCCATTTAGATTTAAGGTTTCTTAGATATAAATATGTCTAATAATACAATGCTTACTAACATACCATTTATTAGATACTATAATTTCATAATATATTTAAGAATTACCTTATAAATGAGAATATATGTTTGTTATTCACTAGTATAACAATTTAACATTTTTGAGATTTTTTTTTTTTTAATTCTGTTAACAGTTTAATTCACTTCCAAATCTTTCCTTTTTCTTATTTTTGTATTTTTTTTTCTTTTAATTTGGTTAATACTAATAACAGTCTAATTCTGTTCACGTATATTCTCTTCCCTTTTTCTTATTGTTGTATTTCTTTTTTTTTTTAATTCTATTAATAGATTAATTCACTTCCAAATCTTTCCTTTTTCTTATCTTTGTATTTTTTTTCTTTTAATTATGTTGAATACTAATAATAGTCGTTCACAAATATTCTTGGCCAATTTTTAATAGATTCATTTAGCCACTAATATAAATTTACTGACGTCATTTACTAAAATTCATAAAAATTATTACATTTAATTTCTAATTCAAAGCTAAACAATTGCAACAATTTAGGGAAGATCTAACGTATAATTGGCTATCATCGCCATGTGCCATTTTCATTTTTTCGCAAATCTAACATTTTTTGTTTTTCTGTTTTTTTTTTTTGCAGTAATCGTGATATTCGAGTGTGAGAGGTGGGTTGAAGAGAAATAACTCGTGAAAGAGATGAGAGGTTAGTAGAAAGAAGGGTATAAGGGTTGTTTATTTATTTATTTAGGCTATTACATATTATAGAAATATTTAGAAAAACGCATGGAGTCCAAAAAATTATAAATAAAATAGTGAAAAATTAGGGAAAACAAAGGACAAAGTTATATATTGACCCATTTCTATTGAGAGGTTTGTAAGGACTCTAAATTAAACTACTAGGAAGAATAAAAAGAAAGAAAGAAAGAGAGAAAAAAAAAAGAGTGAAAATATTAGGGTTTTGAGGAGACGGAAGAATAAGAATCAAAATTCACTCCAATCCACTATTTAGAGCAGAAATTTTGCTGAAGTTCCTTTACAAGAAATGCTCGATGACTTTGTAAGAACCAATCTGAGTGCTCAAATCACTTAAATCATTAAGAATTGAGAAAGTATAAGAAGTATGAATTTTTAGATTTTTGCCTCAATTTTTCTTCAAATCTAAGAGTTAAGATTCTAAAATTTTAATATGATATCCTAGGAAATATGTCACCACTTTTTGTGAAGGAATCTTAAGCTAAGAGTAGAATGAAAATTAGAGTTTTAGCGATCATTAAGAAACTAGAAGCTATATATTTTGTATTGATTTTGGATGCATTTATGTCTTTGTGTAACTAATGGATTAAGATGAAAACAATTTTTTTTCAAAAAGATGTATTAGGACTAACTTTGGTGAAGGAATCAAGTTGAATCGAATTAAGTTATGAAAATTCAAAACAATTAGAAAAAGATAGGAAACGGAAGTAATCCTTGTGAAAAATCCGCAAAATACTGCGTGAGGAAGACAAAATTCGCGAGGGACACGTCTCAGGTGAGGAGAAGAACTCTTGTCGGCTATCGTAGGAGGACACGCATCAGAACAAGAGGTATGCAATATGTTGCATTGCTATAGAGTGACCCACTCTGAACCATCTACCCGTAGGGACTTGATCCTCCTACACCGATTTGACTCGACTTTGACGCGACCTATATGTGTACATCACTTGTTGCTCAGATAAAAACTAGAGAAAACCATTGCATTTGCTGAGGATTAAAGACATGAGCTAACCACTTGTATGCTAGCGCGTGAACCTCTATGCGTGGTTGCGTGCATGTGGTGCCATCCCAATGACCGTGAAGGCACCTAAAGGTCCTCTTTTCGTCGGTTTAAATCTTGTTTCTCAATTTTATGTCCTAATTTTAATACTGACCTCATTATAACTTGAATTCAGACCTTCTAAAGAAATTGCAGATAATTTGGAACCCTAGCAAGTGAAAATTCAAGCTTAAAAAGACATGCGTCATCCAAGTAAGTAGTCATTTAGACCTTTCTCAAGTAATACTTACAAGGATCGCTAGGAGGAGCTAGCGTCAAGAATATCTTGCTTTAGGTAGTTAGAATATGCATGTTTACTCGACAATTTAGATGAGGAAACTATGTATGTTAAGAAAAATTATTGAAATGTCCCAATGATGAGTTTTTAATTCCAAGAATGAAATTTCTTTGATCTACCCTCTGTTGTGGATCCTCATGTGCTCTCGCATGAGCTTTCTTATTCTAGAGAATTCATCACACATTTTGGTGTCATCGGTGATGACATGTGTGGAGATGTTGGTGTCATTGTCGGTGTACTTTCTAGGTCTGTTGCGTGTTCCTCTTCTTCCAAGGAAGTGAACTCTGTAACAATGTGCTTGTTATTGCCAATGCTCCACCAATCCCACTTCTTCTCTTCGTCAAATATGAAATATCTACTTACATAAATTTTCTCATGTTGCGGATCATATAGCATGTGTGCCTTGGTCCCTTCCTCTACACCAAAGTACATCTTTTAGCTTTTGCCATCAATATTTTTGATATATAGGTTTGCAGTCTTAACATGTGATGTACAACCAATGACTCTTAGGTACTCGAAGTGAGATGTCTTGTCGAACCATCCTTCGTAGGGGGTGCAAGTGTCTAGCTCCTTTGTCAGTAAAAGGTTTAAAGATAAATTGCATGTTGTATTTCCTTGCCCAAAAAAATCATAGGAACTTGTATGCTCTTGAGTAAGTGATATGAACCAAAAGACATCAATCATACAATATACTTCAATAAAGATGTGAAGAAAAGGTTGTCAAAATTGTCAAAAGATGTTTCAATTCATGCCACATTGAAGAAGAATGAAGTTTGATTGTTATAAATTTTGGGTGGATTACAATTTAGAGTAATTTAGAGTTATTGTATTTCATTCATGTATTTTAAGACTCTTTATTTGTTACAATTACATAAGGGTTAATTATGACCATTAAGTATGAATGTTACAACTCTTGTAATTTCTTTAATAGTTTCATTTTGACGCTATACAAAGCCATGAAGGTTGTATTTGCAAGTAGACTTGGAAAATATAGTAAAAGAAGCATTTGTGCTCTTATTTAGCCAATGACTAAGTTTCTTTGCAATTCTATGTAGTTTAGGTTGCATGTAGAATCATTCAAGCTCGACATAATCAATCTTGCTTGTGGAGTGATTCAAATCTCAATCAAGTGTTCTTGTCTTGAGATATTTGATCAACAAGAATCATTCAAGCTAGACATGATCGATCTTGCTTGTGGAGTGATTCGAATCTCAAACAATGTTCTTGTCTTGAGATATTCGATCAACAAGGTAATCCGAATCTTACTCCCCTTGTAGTGATTCCTTATCTTATCAGTAAGCTTCTTGCAGTGTCCATTATTATGCTGTTTCCTCGTTCAACCATACTGTTTTGTTTTGGAGTGTACGGTGTGGTGAATTGATGCTCGATATCTTCCTCTTGATAAAATTTTGAGAAGTTCTGGGATAAAAACTTGATAAGCCAACCATAATCATCTGCCCAACCATCCAAGATTTTGTTAAAAAACGAACCCTTGAATCAAAGAAATTAACACCACCCTACACAAAATTTGGATCAACAAAGAGATAAGGCTAGAATTAGATTTCCCCTTTAATTAAAGATCTAGAGCAAGATTTGTAACCTTGTTATAAATTGAGTCCCTCCACAATCCAACTTGTTCAAGGCTTTGATTGAATGACTCAGATGTAATCTACCACGAGAATTGCTTGAAACTTAAAAATGACAAGGACGATGCTCGAATATCTAAGGATCTCAATTTCATTCATCCGTTTTACATAATAATTGGTTGGAATTTATAATATCTCCACAAAAGAAATTTTAGATTCTTCAAATGCCCCCACTAAAGATGTTAGTGGTTATTATTTACCCCTTAAATCTCAACCAAAGATGAACTCAATTTGACAAACAACTTCTACCATTTTGCCCATTACAAAAATTATGAAATTAAAAATAATAAATAAAGTTTTCTAACCACTTATTAATCAAGTGCAATTTATATCAATTCATCCGCTACTTCAACCATGCAAATATTCACTTTTGAAGCTCCAAATGGTCCTTCCTCAATCAAATTAGCTTGTAACACATGAAATAATGGTTGAACCGAGCCTATCTAGTTTTGTAGATGAAGAATGAATGCTGGTTGAATCTTCTTAGCCTTGGATCATCTAATAGGTCCAGTTGGAAAATTTAGAACACCGTGAAGCTTATCATCTTCCCCCTCTTCCAAAGGATTCGTTCTGGAATCAGGAAAATCATCACCTACATCAAAAGAACTCAAGTTAGCAACATTGAAAGTAGAATGTACTGAAAATTCTCCAAGGAGATCAATTTTATATGAATTGTTATTAATTATTTCAAGGACTTGACAAGGGTCATCCCCTCTTGAATGTAACCTTGTCTTCCATTGAGATGAGAATCTTTCCTTGCGAAAATGTATCCTGACGCAGTCACCGTTTTGAAAAATTATTTCCTTTTGTCCTTTGTTAATTCTTGAAACAACTTTGAAATATTGTTTTTAAATTCTCTCCTTCACCTCTTTGTGCAATGTTTTGATCAAATTTTCCTTACTTGTGGTTGTGGCTGCTTCACTCACAAAAATAATAGAAGGAATAGGAAAAAAATATAGAGGGGTAAGTGGATTAAATCCATAAGCAACTTTAAAAGGAGAACAACGAGAGGTACTATGAATTAAACTATTATATGCAAACTCTACAAATGGCAAATATTCATCCCAAGACTTGATATTTTGAGAAATAATAGCCCTAATCAATGCTCCTAATATTCTATTAACCATCTCAGTTTGTCCATAGGTCTGAGGATGACATGTAGTTGAAAACAACAATTATTATAGGGGTTCTATGTAATCTTACTACTCCCTTAAAGAATAAGTCAGCAACATGTTTTGCATCTTCCGTCTTGTCCCATGCAATAAAATGAGTCATTTTACTAAATCTGTCTACCACATCAAAAAATACTTTCTTTACCCTTTTTAGTGTGGAGCAAACCAAGAACAAAATTCATAGATATATTAGTCCAAGACAAAATCCATAGATATATTAGTCCAAGGTTCGTTAGGTACATTGAAAGAAGTATACAATTCCTTTGTTTGTGATCTAGATTTTGGTTCTTTGCATATAAAACATTGGCTACAAAACTTATGAACATCTGCTTCATATTTGGCCAAAAGAAGTGTTCATGCAAATATTATAAGTTTTATTAATCCCAAATCATCCCGTTATCACCACCATGTGCTTCTTTTCCAAGAAAATCTCTTAAAGAGCATTTAGGAGTACAAAGCTTACTTTTCTTAAATAAAAATTCAAAAAACACATAATAATCATCAACAACTTTTTTTTTGTAGTACAAGATACATAAATAGTTTCAAAGTCTTAGTGATCTCTATATAATTCTTTAATATGCTCAAGTCAAAGAATTTTTGCACTAACAGGAGCAAAGAGATTATACCTTCTAGATAATGCATCAACTACTACATTATCCTTACCTTTCTTATATTTGATGACATATGGAAATTATTCAATAAACTCCACCTACTTTGCATCCGTTCAATTTGCTTTGACCCTTAAGATACTTCAAACTTCCGTAATTAGAGTGGATCACAAATTCTCTAGGCCATAAGTAGTGCTGTCACACCTGCAATGTGTAAACAAAACCTAACAATTCTTTATCATAGGTAGGGTAGTTCAATGCTGCACCCATTTAGTTTTTCACTAAAATACATTAAAGGTTTTTCATCGTGCATCAAAACAACAGCTATGCCTAAACCATTTGCATCAGACTCAATTTCAAAAGTTTTATCAAAGTTTAGGTAAGAAAAGTAATTGCGCATTGGTTAATTTCTTAAGATGGACCTGTCATAGTCGAGCTAGCTGTTCGTAGCCGATGTTTGGAGATCAGCAAACCCCCGTATATCATGCAAGGCATGATCATCATCATCATCATCATTATAGTGTACGCATCCATACTCATCATCATAAATGAGGGAGTAACCTGATGTATATGAACACACAATATGCATGAAGTCCATGTAGTTTTTATCTTTAAATCATTCTTATGACACAACCCTATGCATCTTTCACACATTACCCTAGGTAACATGCATGCATTGACCTTCATACGTTCATCATCATTTACATCAATTAAGGTTGTGCCTTAGAAAACTTATTGTCATAATGTTTCATGACATTTAATACATGCACATCATCTTAATATGAAAGATCATCATATTAAGTCATCTCATCATCATGCATCTTATATCATCATCATCATCATCAATACATAAAGTCAATTAAGTATTTGTGAATCATTAATACGTGATGTAAGTTATATAGTGCAAAGCGAGACTATGGTAGGGTTGATCTGTATGTCACTGGTCTGATCCAATCTAGAATGTTGAAAGGTCTGACAAAGTATGGACTTGCAATTTCATTTGAACTTTAATATGTCCATCGAGGTCACTTTCCAGCACACCTTAATCAGTTCTTTATATTCAATAAATAGTCGCATGGCCGAATCATATCTTCTTATCAAAGCTAATGCATTCAATGTAAAGCGCTAAGGTGTCAAAACTAATACTAGAAACCTTCGAATACTTAATTCAACCTTAATTCCTAACTTTTTCACTTCCGTCCAGGTGACTTACTCTCTTCTTTTAACATTTTTTTAAGTTTAACCCATTTTTAGTACCTAGTTTTGCGATGAGAACCTTGGTTCAAGTTCTTATCCTTTAAACACTCCCCATGAGAGACATCTAGGATTCTATGCTCGTTGAATAACTCAAACCTAACATATGCTAAAGGTTTCATGTGTTCCTCGCTACATAGTATAATACTGGCATCCAAGACTTCATGTGTTCCATGCCATACAATCTGCATATCTATGTCCAAGGCTTCATGCATTTCTTGCAACATAGTTTGAGTACCTACTCCAAGGGGTTCACAAGTTCCCGGCCACATAGTTTATGTCATAGGATCATGTTGCACTCCTCATCGAGAAGTCTTTAGGATATCTATAATGACCCTAAATTTCTACATACTTAGAGTCGTTACTAAGGGCTCATGCTCGTCTCTTATGCGAAAACCTAACTCTTAAAAGGAACATCATTTATAACATAAATATCGAAAACATTTAAAACATTCTCTTCTTTGAAGAACACAGCCATGGTCTTACGTGTTTAAATACAAAATAATGAAATTTAGAGAAAAATAAATAAATAAATACAAAATAATTTAAAACTATGAAATGCAAAACAACCTATTCTAACCTAAGACTAGGAATTTAAATATGAGTCTACCCTATGCACGTGCCACAGCCTTTGCTCGCGATGCTGTCATCCTCCGGTACATGTGCGCCTTGCTTTTACTTGAAAAATGATGTGACACATGGCCTGAGTATTTTGAAAAATACTCCGTAAGTGACCCCATTATAGGGGGCCATGCAAATGCAAACACATGCAATCATGCTCTTAGGACCTATCTCTATCTCATCTAGGGGTGGCCACCAGTATCGGACTACTATGGATGTGTAGTACTTCCCTACATACGACCCATACGTGCAAGTGTGAATCTTCAGGGCTCGCACACCCCCTAGACCCTCTCTAGTCAAGCTACTCTGTAGCGACATTTGGAGGTCAATGGAACCCCTTGGTGTCATGCTCCCCATGAACACCGTCATCATCATATTGTGCACGTCCACACTCATCGTCTCTGGGAAAGTATCCCTATGCTTATGAACATACAACATGCATGAGGTCCCTCTAAATTCCATCTTATCATCTCTTCTGACACAACCATCTAGTCTCATCTCTTTGTTACATTAAGTAACACATGCTCGTTGGATATTTATATTAATATCATTTTCATGCTCTTAGTGTTGTATCATATATCGGTCTATCGACATAATGCAATATGTCACTCATCATCATATACCATGCTTCATATGGAAAACATCAATATTTTAAGACAAACGTCATGTAATCATCATACTCATTATATCGTCATAAAGTGCACCAAACATATGAAGTACGTCATACATCAAACTACATATATTACGCACATCATCAAGCATCATAACTCTTACATAATCATATACTAGTATACGGCATTATACGATACCGCTCATACATCATCATAGCTCATACAATTTATAGCATATCCTATAGTAAGGCCACTTACTTCATTGTCCTTAGCCTAAGTACTCCCTAATTTAATTAACATAAGCTCCAATTCCTCGAGAGATGCTCTAAAGGTTGTTGGGAGTTGACTCCTATTAGAACGTTCATCTTATTTACGCTAATAACTCACATTTATATCATAAATTAACTTATATTTAGAGATAGGGTGCTATACTGACCTTATTTGCCTTAAATAAGGTCAAGAATGGGTTCGTAAGGATTGAAAATCTAGAAAACGATATATTACATGCCTATACCGAGTTGAACGATGCGTTTTTTAGCCAAAAAGCTGCATTAAGTAAAAGGAGTCGGCGTCTTCTTATGCGACACATGTCTGATGGTGTTTATATAACACATGTGGAAGCAATTTGGATCTTAGGCACTCTAAGTACATCAATTATAGTAAATTAGCTAGCATGTTCAAAAGCATTAAAACTCAATGAGTTTGAATACTAACCTTTTGTCACTCAAGTTTCTTTTTCCTCACGAACCGGTTTCGAACCACCACTAGTGTCTTCTCCACTATTCTTCGGCCTTAGAACGAGATTGTGAAATCCGGTGAGTGACTAAACTTGGGAGGGATTTAGTATATATGAAGAGAAATTTTGTGAGAGGTTTTTTTTCAAGGTTTTTTCGAAAGAGGAAGCCCTCTCATGTACCATGATCACTCTATTTACAAAGTCATGTTTGCATGTTCATGCAAATTTGAGATCACTAAATTTTGACACTCAAAATTCCACTCAAATGTTTGGGATTATATGGCAAGCATGCAAGTTTGGTTAAACCAAATTTTGACACCTCAAAATTTCACTAACTTGGATTTTTCAATAAAATGAAGTCAACATTTTGACTTTCTTCCTTTTGATTCAACAATTAATTTGAATAATTAATTTCAAATTAAAGTAATATTAAATAATTAATTAAACTATTTCATTAATATTTAATATTAATTTAAATGTCAATCCCAATCGACACATATTTGAATAAAATATTTAAATCTTATTTAAATATATGAGATTCTCTCTTTTTGTTTAATTTGTAAATAAAACAAAAAATGCAGTTAAATATATCGTATATATGTAGAGCATATTCCCTAATTCGAATTCGAGCACTTCGAACTCACTTGTCACATTGTTCTATGGTTTAGTCCGATATGAGCTAGGAGAGGGACCTAATGAACCTATAGATCATGGGCTCCAACGATCCAAGATTAACCGGTTAAACTTATTAACCTTGTTAACCAACATTCATTAACTACTAGGACACTCCACTATAGCCTAGTAGTTGCACTCCCCTCACCATAGATATATTTCTGTCCATTTGATATAACCATGATTAGTAAGTCGATCCTTCACAGGTTGTTCATAACTAGAGCTTGGTCAATTTACCGTTTTACCCCTGAAGTTACTTCTTCCTTATGTCTGACTGATCCTCTAATGAACTATTGGGTTGTGGTCCAACCAGTAAACCGAATCCCTCTCAGGCCAATGAGAGGGTGGGGGCCCCTTGTTCAAGATCTGGAGTCGGTGTTTAAGGGAACTACCTCTCTTCTATCCCTAAAAGTGGGTAGGAGTGAATTCCATCTTGCACCACATGTCCCCAGCCATTCACCCAGTCTTACCCTTGAAATAAGAGGCCTATTGAGTCGGTAAACTCGAGCCACTCTCACCCATGCAAATCTAAGGATAATTCTGGATAAACAGGAGTTGATGGTTAGCTCAGGATTAAAATCGAGTTACCTAGGTCATCTGATGAAAAGAAAATTAGTCTCAACAGTAAATGACATTATAAAGTGAGAGTGATTTTCTTCATGGTTCGATCTTATGCAATACTCATTGCGTTGGACACCCCCACTCACATGTCTCCACATGTACAATTTAGTGATCACATTGTTTATGTCATATATAAAAGTAGGCCGCATCCATAGTGTCCCCAGTATAGGGTACTTAGCCTTATCCCCATACTATAGATCATTTTGACTACATACTTGAACTTGATCCACTCTTATGTCTCTACATATAGTTCAAGTAATCATACTATAGTCAGAGTATTCTTAGTTGATTGGATTTAGATTAATAATCGTAAAGTTTACTTTATTCAATAACAATCTTTACTAAATAAACAACAATAATAACTTTATTGAAATAGAATATGTTTTGGTTTACAAACTATGAATTTTAGGACATAAAACCCAACAATGTCGTTGGGGGAGTGTGTTGGGTGTGTTTCTGGTCGAGGCGCAGAATTTGTGTCGCATCCTCAAGTGCATGAGTCATGTGTTGGTGACACATGTCACCCTCGAGATGCAACGCGTCGCAGGCAAGCACGTGTGTTGAGTCGTCATATTTAATAAAACGAAGTGGTATGTCAAGTGTGGTGTCTACATGAGTGACACATGGGTCGTCGGAATTTAAAGGGCCAAAGGGGTAGGTCTGCATGAGTGACACATGTGCTGTCGTATTTAATGGGCCGAAGGAGTATGTCTGCATGAATGACACATGGGCCATCGGATTTAATGGGCTGAAGGGGTACACATGGGTCGTCGAATATCCGATTCGAGTTCGACCCATATCCATCGGATTCTTCGTCCTTACCCAACTTAATGCGACTCTTCGACACCATTTAATCTCTCCTTTGTGCAACGGTTTCCGGCGTCGTTTACCTTCCTTTTTCTCTTCCTATCTCTCTGTCGGCTTCTCCTTCTCTCTCCCACGAAGTTTCGTGGTTGTCCAACATCCGTGGAGGTGGATCGGGGATTCTCAAAATCTGTATTCTAGATTCCTTTTCTTCGACAGTACCTATGATAATAACATGGCATGATCGTAGGACATTCTCTTCCACGAAGTGTTTCAAGAATTTTGACGTCGGATCTGGTGGTTTAAGGCCATGGATTTGTCTTCGGACCTCGTCGACGTTCTCGATAAGTCTCTCTCGGTTTTTCTTTGTTTTCTCTCTATTGTAGGTACTATTGGCGTTGGCTGAAGGCTTACTGAAGGATGGGCATTTGGAGAGGGTTGTGGAGTGTGTTTCCGCGACCCTCACGTTCTTTTCGGTGACGATTTTTTTTTTTTTTTGTTTTTTTGTTCTTCGTTACAATAAGGCCTTATTTCACAAATTTAAATTGATTTATATTAGAATTGTGAAATACTAGCAAAAGACGATGAAGGACCTAATAGGAAACGATCCTCGGCGCCACTTGGAGCAACTTCGAGAAATGGAAGCTTAGCAAACTCGAAATTAGAGAAACGCCGGCTAAGGCCAAACAAGTAAGTGGTCTACTATAGGATGGGCTAAACCATTGTGTAATGCATGATGACTCGTGCCTTGTGGCTCCTACACGTGTCTTTTGTACTTTATGTTTATGATGCCTTGACGATTAATTATGATGTATGATGACGTGTTTGAATTATGTGATGACGTTTTATGATATTTTACGATGATTGTAATATGCTGATGATGACGTTGAATGATGATGACGTTGCATTTTAATATGATGATGTAGGATGATGGTATTTCCTTAATATGACATTATTTTCCATTTTAAGTTGAGAAGCATGTTGTGAATGTCATACTGCATTATGACGATAATTTTTCCTAGGACACAACCCTAGATAACGTTAATGATGATGATAAGATGAAAAGTTAAGGCACATATATTATTGATAGTAATATAAGGATGGAACTAGGGTTGTGCCATAAAGAAGTTTTAAAGACGAGAAACTATATAGACCTCATGCTTTTTTGCGTGTACATAAGCGTCAGGATACTTCTCATTTTACGATGATGAGTACGGACACGTACGATACTAATGGTGTTAATATAACGCATGCAGAAGCAATTTGGATCTTAGGCACTCTTTGTAAATCAATTATAATAAATTAGCTAGCATGTTCAGAAGCATTAAAATCCAATGAGTTTGAATACTAATCTTTTGAAGTTTAAATTCTTTTTTCCTCACGAATCGATTTCGAATCACCACTAGTGTCTTCTCTACTATTTTTTGGCCTTAGAATGGGATTATGGAATCCATTGACTGACTAAATTTGAAAGGAATTTAGTATAGGTAAAGAGAGAGTTTTGAGAGAATTTCTCAAAGTTTTTCAAGAAGACTTTAGGTGTACCTTGATCACTCTATTTGATCACTCTATTTATATAGTGATATTTGCATATTCATGCAAATTTGAGATTACCAAATTTTGACACTCAAAATTTCACTCAAATTTGTGAGATTATGTTATTTGAGATTACCAAATTTTGACACTCAAAATTTCACTCAAATTTGTGAGGTTTATTTGACAAACATGCAAGTTTGGTTAAACAAAATTTTGATGACACTCAACTCAAATTTGTGGGATTATTGGCTTAAACCATATATTGACACTCAATATTCCACCGACTCAAGCATGTATTTTTCCATTTAATGAAGTCAACATTTTAACCTTCTCTATTTTAATTCAACAATTAATTTCAAATCAAAATAATATTAAATGATTAATTAAATAATTTAAGTAATATTTAATGTTAAATCAAATGCTAATTCCAATCCATTCGGACAAATATTGATTATGAATCCTTATCATAATTAAAATATTTAAATCTTATTTAAATATCTCCAATTCTTTCATTTTGTTTAATTCCTAATTAAATCAAAATACGGTTAAATATCGTATATATTTAGCGCATGTTCCCTAATTTGAGTTCGAACACTTCAAAGTCACTCGTCGCACTGTTCTAAGGTTTATTCCGATATGAGCTAGCAAGGGGACCTAATGGATCTACAGATCTTGGGCTCCAACAATCTGAGATTAACCGGCTAAACTTATTAACCTTTTAACCAACCTTCGTTAACTACCAGGACACTCCACTATAGCCTAATAGTTGCACTCCCCTCACTATAGATATATTTCTGTCCATTTGATATAACCATGATTAGTAAGTCGATCCTTCACAGGTTGTTCGTAATTAGAGTTGAGTCAATTTACCGTTTTTACCCCAAAAGTTACTTCTTGTTCCTTAAGTCCCACTGATCCTCTAATGAACAATTAGTTTGTGGTCCAACAACCAAACCGAATCCTTCTCGAGTCAATGAGAGGGTGGGGCCTCTTGTTCAAGACCTGAAGTCAGTATTTAAGAGAACAACCTCTCTACTATCCTTAAAAGCGAGTAGGAGTGATTTCTATCTTGCACCCTATGTCCCCAGCTATTCACCCAGTCTTACCCTTGGAATGGGAGGCTTTTTGAGTCGGCGAACTCGGGCTACGAACCCATGTATATCTAAGGATAATTCTGAATAAACACGAGTTCATAGTTAGCTCAGGATTAAGGGCGAGTTACCTAGGTCATCGAGTAAAAAAATCAGTCTCAACAGTAAGCGACAATATAAAGTGTGAGTGATTTTCTTCATCGTCCGATCTTATGCAATACTCATTGCATAGGATCCCCCCACTCACATGTCTCCACATGTACAATTTAGTGATCACATTGTTTATATCATATACAAAAGTGGGCCGCATCCATAGTGTCCCCAGCCTTATCCCTGTACTATAGATCATTTTTATTATATGCTTAAACTTGATCCACTCTTATGTCTCTACATATAGTTCAAGTAATCATACTATAGCCAGAGTATTCTTAGTTTATTGGATTTAGATTAATGATCGTAAAATTCACTTTTATTCAATAATGATATTTACTGAATAAACATCAATAATAACTTTATTGAAAATAGAATATGTTTTTGTTTACAAACTATGAGTTTTAGGACATAAAACCCAACAGCTACGATGATGATAATGATCATGTCGTGCATGACACTCAGGGGTCTGCTAACCTCCGAACGTCGTTATGGATAGTTAGCAACACTATGACGGGTCTAGGGAGTGCGAACCACCTAGAGATTCATGCTCGCACGTGTGGGTCGTGTGTAGGGAAGTACTACATATCCAATTTAGTCCGGACTGGAGGCCACCCCTAAGATGTTTTAATGATAGGTCTCTAGGGCATCGTTGCATGTGTTTGCATTTTTATGGTCCCTAAGGATATTCAAACCGTATGCTACATCATTTTTCAGGTAAAGGCAAGGCACCCCTGTACGGTTGACGACGACATCACAATTAGAGACCATGGCATGTGCATAGGCTAGTAACATATTTAATTTCCTAAACTTATGTTATAATATATGTTTATGCATTTCATGTTTTAAATTACTTATCATTATATTTTGAACACGTAAGAGTATAGCAGTATTTTCAATGATGACGTTATACTTATGTTGAAATTATGATTTTAATGATGTTGCTTTAAGAGTTATATTCCGCATACGAGCTTAAGCTAAAATGAGGGTAGCGACTTTTAGATAGTCGAAATCTAAGGCTCTTACACAATGTTTAAGATATCGATATTGAAAAAAACAACCAAATCTCGATTTTATAAATGTAAATGAAAAATATCCATTAATTATTCGTAAATTAAAAATATTTATTTAAAGTAAATAAATATCTAACTATATGTTAATATAACTCAAAATTATTAGATAACTTAAAAATATATATTAAAAAAAACTCAAACTAATTTTGGAACTTCTTTTGTAAAGCTATTATTCTATTATTATTATTACTTTATTATTTTTATTTATTTATTTGTTGAATTGGCGAAATTGTTTGTTCAAATAAACTAATTTTCTATTAATGAAAAAAAAAAAAAACAATCTTAATGACTAGGAATGGATGTTGACCAATAATTAAATATATATATATGTGGGGCTTTCTTTTTCCTTTTTCAAAGTTAAAATAATGTGTTTTGTTGGGTTGGTTGTTTTTATTATTATTATTATTTTGTTTCTTAGTCCAAAATTTTTGTCCATTCTTAATACTAAAATAAAGTCATTATTATATGCTATAAACGATGTTATAGAATCATTTAGAATAAAGACATACTAAAATAAAGACATACTTGATATATATGAAAATTCATTTAGAATCATTCACATATAAACGATGTTATAGACTTACATGTTTGATTGCAAAATTCATTCCAAATAAAAGCAAACATCAATGGAATAGCAAAAATGAAACAACAATAATAATTTCAAAGTAATGAAAATGCTCTGATTTAACAAAGACTACAATTAAATAGAAAATGTAACTATCTTGACTTCATTCCCATGGCCTGCGCAATGACAACTATTGGATGAAAGTCCCACGTCAGCTAATTTAGGGAACAAGGAATACTGTCTCCATTGGTATGAGGCCTTTCGGGGAAGCCCAAAGCAAAGCCATGAGTCCATACTTTGTTCGAAGACTCCAAAAGAAAATGAAAAAGAGTCAAGCCTCGATTAAGAGGAGACATACTTTGTTCGAGAGGAGGTGTTTGATGAAAGTCCATATCGGCTAATTTAGGGAATGATCATGGGTGCATACTTTGTTTGAGGGGAGGTGTTGGATGAAAGTCCACATCAATCCACATCGGCTAATTTAGGGAATGACCGTGGGTTTATAATCAGTAAGTAGCCTAATTGTGGACCTATCTTTTTCATACAAATACCTCTACTTTTTCTATCGAAGCTACAACATCAATATCACAACATAGTTCAATAACATGATATAACTTATATTAAAACATAAACATAACATAACACACGTCAAACAATCATACAACATGACACATGCAGGGGGTCATAAGCATGCGTTATTCTTATAACAAACAAGTCATGCAATCAAGCCAATCGTAAAACTGCTTGCTTGGTTGACCTAAGTTGGAGTAAATCTGTAACACCCAAAAAATGAAGGGAATTAGAACCAACAAGAATAAGTCACTCATGTAAAACTCAAAGGATCGAAAGGAGAGAAATTAAAGGATCTCAAGCAAGTCATTCCAATACCTTAACAAGTATGTTAAGGAGTTGAGATCTATGGAAAAAGGATTGGAAAGGAAAAATAGGTGAAAAGGGCAAAAAGATCATTTTTTTTAATTCCTTACCTTGAAGGAATTTCAAGATGGAAAAAATGACCAACAAGTATGAAGAATATTTAGAAAAATTATAGAGTTTTCAAAGAACATAATAATAAAATATTCGAAAAGTGGCAAATTACCAAAATACCCCTGGAAGGATGGATAATTACGAAAATGCTCCTTTGATCAGAATTAGAGCATCTACCGTGACCATCTGAACAAAATCTCTCGAACCTCGAATCTCGACCGTTGGATCTCCTCCAAAATTGGATATGATCTAGAAGACGGACAGATCATCACATCCAATGGCTGGTATTCAAAACCAAAGTCGGTGAGGCTCTAATCGGAGTAGATATTTTCAACAGATATTCCAGAAAATTCAACCGCCAATTCACGACGATTCTGGAGCATGCCCAATTGAAGGAAATCGATTTCATACTTAAATTTGGGATAAGTGACGAATCCCTATCTATGGTCTCTTTTCCTTTAAATTGAGAATTCTTTAAGCTTCAGAGGATCACGTTGAGTAACTTTGATGGAGGAATCGAGAGCTGAAACGTCGTAGAAAAAGTTATCCAAGAGATCGAAAATCTGACGATTCAGGTAAGTTGCATACTACGAACAATTTCTCGAAATTAAGTTCCCACGCTCCAAGACGTTCCTTCAAACCAATTCCCGTAGCTTGAGGAAAGGATATGGAAGAGGTTCCATGAAGAAATTGGGCCTTGAAGACCCCTAAAATCGGTTGCCCAATGAAGAATCCCCAATTTTAGCTCTGGCGAGGAAAATGATTTTGGACGAACTTTGGAGGCGAATATTGTAGGCTACGATCAACGAAAAGATATTAAATCAATCCTAAGATCTTCCTTGTAATATCATCTTTAAGTTTTACAAAGAAATCGAGTGGAGAAACGAAGATATCGGAGCTGTGAAAGGCTACTTTCAAATGGCGGCGCAAAAGGATGCGCGCGTCTTCTTCCTGTCCAGAGGAAGAAGGCGATGACGTGGCCGGTTCAATTGAACCGGCCAAGTCAGCCTAAAACCCAACCTTCCCTCAGTTTTTTTTTTTTTCAATTTTAACCTCCTTCCAGATCGATTCTCATGACTTGCCAGCAGGATGTCATGATTATATGATGATGCCATCTATGCACTCATGTGGAGAAAATTAAGGGTTACTTTGGAAGAGTTTTCAGGGCTAAAATATGATACATGACATGACAACCACTAAGGTTTAGTTCCTGAAAACGAAACAAGGAGACATATCTTAGCTCAAGGTCTAGACATGCTCCAAATTACCAACGATTTTCTATAAGGTCTATTTTATATATGACATGAGGATAAGCTCAAGATTCCAAGTTGGTTTGAGTAAGTTTGGAACCTAAACCAAGATGTTACTTAAACGCCTAAAGGAAACACGTCAAGATTCAAGACCCTTCAAGAACCATCTAAGAAGTCCATTATGAATCTATGACCTTCTAGAATAACTATTACAAAGGTTTCATATGATTACGAATGCATATTACAACTTACGCCTCAAGAAAATAAGAACCTTGGAGACTTACAAGATTAAGAATCAAGAACAAACTTTAAAACTACCCAGACAAGAAAAATGCTAGGTACCACTTAAAGCTGAGGGACCAATGTCATCAAGTATAATGTATGTTATGATTTAAATTTGATTTGTTTTATTTTGTGAAAAATTTAGGTGTCATTTTAGAGTCATCAAGTCAGCCCCATCTTTACACAATCCCAACTAACATTTCATCTTTCGAAGTTGATATCAATAGTTCAACTACACCCTTAATTTTAATTATCTCAAATAAATTCATGGAAGGATGCATGCACGTCCAATCGTTCTAGTGCGATTGTTATTCCAGGAGGGATATTTAAAGTGATGGAATGGATATTTAAAGGACCTTGTAATAGCCCAATTGACTTTCAACTTGGAGGAACATTGCAGGCACCAAAAAGTCTTCAGGGAGATAATTGGATTACTTTTGAACATATTGATAGATTGACATTATCAGGTGAAGGAGTTTTTGATGGCCAA
The DNA here is from genome assembly GCF_002738365.1 of Cucurbita moschata. Taxonomy (NCBI): domain Eukaryota; kingdom Viridiplantae; phylum Streptophyta; class Magnoliopsida; order Cucurbitales; family Cucurbitaceae; genus Cucurbita; species Cucurbita moschata. The sequence continues at coordinate 140,248 of NW_019268592.1, read as the reverse complement.
GGAAAGGCAGCTTGGGAAAAGAATGATTGCCATAAACGCATAAATTGTGCCCAACTCCTCATTGTAAGCAATATGCGTTCAGCTTTCCTTCTCAATCTCGTGCATCTTGTTGTTTTTAGACATCTTCTCTAATCTTCTAACATTTATAATTTGGTAAACGTTCTTCATTTTCTAGAGGATTATCTTTAACCATTCTAACAAAAAAAAAAAAAAAAAAATTCCGATACCACTTGTTAGGAATGGATATCCAAAATGGAGAGCAATCACTAATAAACCAAGTGTTACAAGTGAATATCTCACTATCACACTACAAAGACTCTCACCAATGTGTCACTCAACAAATATGATGTGACACCCAAAACTCTCCCAAATCCTGATACCACTTGTTAGGAGTGGATATTCCGAATGGAGGGAAAACTCTCTCATTATATAGCATTACAGAATCAAATCTCGAATTGAGACTAAATCTAATTCAAATAACCAAATCAAATCTAATCCAAATAACCAAGTTATCAAATCTAATCCAAATAACCAAGTTATCAAATATAATCCAAATAACCAAGGGTATGAAATCTAATCCAAATAACCAAGGTTATCAAATCTAATCCAAATAACCTAATCAAATCAAATCAAAACTTATGACAATTTACAAAAAAAAAAAAAAAAATCATGTAAAGAAGTGAAATTCTTTCTGAGTTTTCGATTTTATTGGGTTCTGTTAAAATTTTTGGCTTCATTACTGACGCTCACAAAATATTGATGATGAGTGCGAATGTGCACAGTATGATGATGAGTGCGAATGCGCACAGTATGATGATGAGTGCGAATGCGCACAGATGAGGGTGTTCATGAGGCGCAAGACACTATGGGGTTCTACTGACCTTTGGATATCGCTACAAATTAGCTTGATCAGAGGATCCAGGGGAGTGCGAGCGCCCTGAGAATTCACACTCACATGTATAAGTCGTGTGTAGGGACGTACTACACATCTAATTTGTCTGAGACTAGAGGCCAATCTTATGATGTTAGAGATAGGCCCCTAAATCATTATTGAATGTGTTTGCATTTTTATGACCCTATCATGGGGCCACGAATTTTTTGAAATACTCAGGCCGTGTGTCATATCAATTTGTAGGGAAAAGGTAGATTTATTTTAACTTTCTAGGTTTAGGTTAGAATAAGCTGATATGTATAGGTTTAGGTTAGAATAAGCGGTTATGCATTTCATTGTTTTAAGTTATTTTGTATTGCTTTTATTTTTTCTCAATTTCATTATTTCGTATTTAAACACCTAATACCATGGTTGTGTTTTCCAGAGAAGAAGTTTTAAACATTTTTCAAAGTTTATGTTATAAATGATGTTCATGAAAGAGTTATATTTTTGCATTATAGATGAGCATAAGACGTTAGCAACGACTCTGAGTATGTGAAAATTTAGGGTCGTTACACTCAAGCTTTGTTCTTTTGTTGGACATGAACACACACAACACATCGAAAAATTCTGGAATGTGAAACTGAGGGCTTATGTCCGCTCCAAGCTTCTTCTGGAGCCATATGCTTCACGGCTAGAGTGGGACTTCTATTGATAATATGAACCGTCCAGTTTCCTGCTTTCGCCCAGAAAGCTTTTATTTCCTTTTTTTTGTTTTTTGTTTTTTTTTTTTGTCAGCATGCATCTAACCATATTCATAATTGTCCTGTTATTTCTTTTTGCCACACCGTTTTCTTGCGAAGTATAAGCCGTTGTCAACTACTGAATTCTTTGAATGTGAATTCACCACCTCGATCAGTTCTCAAGCCCTTCAAGTATATACCAATTTCTTTTTCAACCATACTCTTAAATCTTTTAAAAATGGAGAATGCTTTTGATTTTTCAGCTAAGAAGAAACTCCAAGTTTTTCGACTGAAATCATTGATAAAACTGATAAAATACCTCTTGTTGCTATTGGAGATGGGCGTGATCGGTCCGCATATGTCAGCATGTATAAGTTGAAGAATTTGTGATGCTCTCCATGTGCTTTCTTTAGGAAACGAATCTCTTTGTTGTTTTCCTATCAAACAACCTTCACATACTTTTGAGGGAGCTTTAAGGATCGGCAATCCTTGCACCATGTCCTTCCCTTGAAGTGTTTTTAGTCCTCCAAAACTTAGATGTCCATATCGACAATGTCATGTTCTTGCGGGATCTTCTGTAATAGCATTGAAGCAGGATTGTTTCTTTGGTAGAGATTGAACAAATAGAGTAAACATTATATCTGATGTCATTGAAGTCTCTACAATCAACGCTTTGTCAGGATGATAAATCCTACATCCTCCTTTTTGTGAATAACTTTTCATGAATAACTTTTCACTCTTTGCGAAAAGCTTGTAATTGTACACGTTTGACTCGAGTTGTTCCCTGGTACTTCTGTCTTTCTTCATAATGGATTCTAGAGTTGAAACAACTATGTAACTATGTAACTTTGACTAGAGTTGTTCCCTAGTACATCATAATATCCATCCAACTTTGGAATCAATGGCGGCATAAAATTACTCATCGTCACCATATCACTCCTCTTATCTGCTACTTTTCAAGGTATGCAGATCGTCATATCACTCCTCTTATCCTGAAAAGGTTGCTACTTTTAAAGGTATGCAAGTCGCCATATCACTCCTTCTATCCTGAATTTCAAAGTAAGTAGACTCTGATACCAAATGTTAAATAAAAGGAGAAAACTAAATTCAATATACCATCAAAGTTCTGTTCTTTGATGAACTGAATAGTAACCGCTAATTAACTAATCAAATCACAACTTCCTAAACAATCACAAACTAAATCTTTTAATGGAGGAAGAGATATATTCTATTTGAAAGGTTATGATAAAATCTCTACAATCTTTAATCTTTGTATAGGCCCGTTGGAACATACTTAATGACCATGCGCATGCATGTACTAAATATTAAATAACGAATCTACCTAAACTATCACCATGATCATATTTGAATAATTTGATACATGTCACTACCAAATGAATCTAACTCTCAAGACTCTTCAATTATTAACTAAATACATGGATCTCTCATGTACATGTATCTCACGAATTCATGTAAGCATAAATGCATGAAACAAGTTCAACATCTAGATAGTTAATTTTATCATTCAACCAACACGAGGGACTAAAAATTGAAATATGTTAAAGTACAAAGAGCTAAATTGAAAACTTTTGAACCATGGATATTAATAAATAAAAAAAAATATTCATAAAATTTGAAAAGTGGATTAAAAACACAATTATAAGAACTAACAAGAAAAAAACAGCCCAAACATTGTTACCTACTCAAGTTTTTAAGCTAAGAACTTGGATAGCAATTGCTGCAACACGATCATGAGAAGCAGGCAAGAGGGGGACAAGAGAATGAAACTCAGAAGCTTCTATGGAATCTTATGTGAATTCAACTCCTAACCTTTTGCATGTACCCGAAGGACCGATTACAAGAAGCAAGGTTAAGAATATGCAAGAAGATTCAAGAGGCCTGTACATTGCATTTTCAAATGCTAGCTAATGTACAAGTTGAAACAAAGACTTTTGAGCCCAAAAATCTTTATAGCATAACCATATCAAATCAAGAAAATAATGAAGTGACAATAAACCCCACTCGACATTGGAGAGTGATTAGAAGACTTTTACCTTTGTTAGTTAAACTACCAATTAAGACAATTTATGTCATGCCTTATTTTCTTCCATTTGTATTTACTAGCTTTTATTAGTAGTTGTAGCTTGTGGTTGGTAGATAGAAATTCATTATATTTGGGTTATCTTTTTGGCCTATTTGAGGACATGTAATATTCATGTTTGAGAATTATGGTTGAATACAAACAAAACCTTTGTGTTTTCTTGATACCTTTTTGGTGTTATTCTTTTTCAAACATTGCTTTAGGTTTAATGTTTAAACCCATTAATTGGATTAGTTTTGATCAAGCTAATTCTGGAGTGAGTCGTCTTAGAGTCTAAGAGTGACCATCATAGATTCCAAGTTCGATATAAGAGTTATTCATCTTCTAACAAACTCTTGGTTAGAATCAATTCATTAAGTTAGTTTTTTTTTTGTGAAATTTGCAAGGATTCTAGAAGGATCTCTAGTTTTGTAAAATCCAGCATTGTTGGCGCTTATCACAACCCATTGCCGGAAAGTGGGTAAAAGTCAGCTCTGACTCTATTACCGTTAGAGAAACGCCGTCCTCGTAGAAAATCTCAATGGTTGAAAGCTCAGACTGTGGAAGCTAGAGAAGGTTACCAGCCAGAGGAAGATAATGGCAAAGAGTGAGAGTGCTTTTTAGCTTCGGAATAATTTCGTTAGGAGATATCATGAGATGGTAACTCGTAGAAGAAAAGATGTTGGGTTGGATAGAAACTCAGCAACGAAAGGTCGAAGAAGGTGAGAGGAAGAGACGATGGCACAGCCGCGAAACATGACTCCTCCGGCAGCCGAGGAGCCACTTTACAGATCTCAATTATCTTCACACTTCTTTTTCCTTCCATGAGTTTTGACAAGGAAGAAGATGACAAGACTTCTGAGAACTGAAAAATGAAGTTATGTTTACAATTATATATTCAACATGAGGTACCCTAATGAGTTTTCTTTTTGTCCTTCTTTGGTATTATAATATGAACCAATAATAGAAAAACATCTTTGTATGATTGAGTACATGTACATGTGTCATGGTCTCCAATTGAAATGTCGTTGTCAACCGAACAGGGATGCCTTGTGTTTACCTGAAAATATAGTAGAACGTGACTTAGAGTATTTTAAGAAATACTCAGTGAGCAAACCCGTATAGGGGTTAAATGCAAAAATATACAACTTCATGAATGGAACCTATCATAACAGTCTATTTTCCTACGGTGGCTATCCTAACAGGCAACTTGGATGTGTGTTTAATTTTCCTTCACACGATCCACACGTGCGAGTATGGACCCACCAGTCGGTACGCACACCTTATGGACCTCTTTCTAGTCAGGCGAGTATTCTCTTATAGTTGTTCATGTCGAACACCTGTTAGAAATAGCGAACATCACAACAGCATTATGATAAATATAATGATCATTCTCCTGTCTTATAGTGTATGCAACCATACTATCATGAAGGATAAGGGGCATCCCTCGATGCATGAGCACACAATAATGCATGAGCTCCCCAACATTTTTCCATTTTCATTATCATTAAATACAACCCTGCTAGTGCCTTCCTTCATATCATATCATTTGTCATATCATTTCTCAAATCGTTTATCGTATTATTTATCATATCTTTCATGCGTATGCCAGGGTTGTATTTCATACTTGTTTGTCGTTTTGCATATCAATCATATCATATCATTCATGTCGCACATATGTCATATCATAATGTTTTTATGCTTTCAAACATAACAATCCACATCATGCACATATCATATTATATATCATAACAGTCACATGACATATCCCAAGCATGTCTCAACATATCATAAACATATCAATTCATCAAACACAGCATAGCAATCACATCTCATAGAATATACATATCATTTCATAATAGTTTGCATATATGGGCGCGTGTCATCATACAACACACAATTATAACTAGACGACAATAGGATCACTTACTTGTTTGGCCTAGGGTGAAGCTATTACGGCCCTTTGATGCTAGCTTAACGCTGTTCTCTAAAATCTAATTCTGCCTGGAGTTTAACATCATTAATTAGAATTCTACGGTTAGAATTGGCTCACCTAGATTTGCATAAAATAATTTAAACTTACTCCTACTAATTTAAACCTCCTCTTAATAATTTAAACTAGCTTAGTCTAATTATGCATAACTACTTTGAACTTGACTCCAAAAGTTATAACTAGGAAAAAGTTAGTAATTTAAACTAGCTTAGCCTAATTATGCATAAATACTTTAAATTTGACTCCAACAAATTTAAGGAGGTAAAAGGTATTAATTTAAATTAGCCTAGCCTAATTATGCATAAATACTTTAAACTTAACTAAAAAAATTTAAACTAGCTAAAAGATAGTCGTACTAACCTTAAACGCTTCCGAAGAATTGAAAGTAGTAGGATAGGGTCCGAGTGTATCAAACCCAGGCCGGATCAGCCAAAATGCTAGCCTTGAGCCGTCAGAAAGTGTAGTCTCCAACTGGCTCGAATGGTTCAAGTGGGATGCTAAAATGAAGTGAGGGAACTCTCTTTTATAGCAGAGGTCAACACCCACTTCTAAGCTTTAAGCAACGTGAGACAATCCAATTTTTTATTTTTATTTCAAAATTTTTGGTTATTACACATTGTATGAGATACCTTCACTCACATGTTTTCACTGAAACAATTTCGATAAAAATGGTTTGTAACAATTATAAAATAGGTCATATCAATAATATTATCAGGATAAGACATTCAATCTCATCCATACTTTATAAATCCTTTAGATTATTACTTTAACGTGATCTTTTCCATGTCAACCACGTACTTTTTAAGATTACACTAATAACCTTACATTTATATAAATTTTTTATATCATGGATGATAATAAAATGCAAACAAAATAATCAAAATTATTCCTAAACCTCACCCACCGAAAGAAGTACATAAAATAAGCCTAAAAATGTCCACTAATTTCTTTAAATAAATACTGGGAAGAAATTTGAAACTCCCATAAAGTTTCTTATTTTAAGCCTGGTATGGTAAAACGAGTCTTCATGGTTTCACTTTTGGGCTTCTGCTCAAGGTTTTTAAAACGTGTCCTCTTTGGAGTTTCACTTTTGAGCTTCCTCTCAAACCTTTTAAAATGTAGAGGGAGAGGTTTTCACACCCTTATAAAAAGAATGTTTCATTCTCCTCCCTAACCGATGTGGGATCTCACAATCTACCTTTCATACCCCAATCTGTACGCCCTTGTAACAGCCCAAGTCCACCAGGAGCAAATATTTTTCTCTTTGGGCTTTCCCTTACATGCCTTCTCTCAAGGTTTTAAAACTCTATGCTAGGGAGAGGTTTTCATTCCCTTCAAAAACATGTTTTACTCTCATCTCCAACGAACATGGGATCTCCCAATTCACCCCCCCTTTCCAGGGTCAGTGTCCGCGCTGGCACTTGTTCCCCTCTCTAATCATGTGAGACCCCCCAATCCTCCTCCCCTCAGGGTTCAACGTCCTCAATGGCACAGGTAGAAATCCTTAGGAGCATTATGGTTATTTTGCACCGGTTGTTGGTTTACCTACTTATCCTTATTCAATAACCACCAAATTTCATATATAATCTCAACATGCTATAATATGCTCAACATTAAAATTTCATAGGCAGTGGAGTTTACTTAGTTGGTTATTTTAACATACTTAAATCTCGAGAAATTTGATCGGTTTAGGGCCTTAACTCACGGTTCTTTGAAGTTTTTCTTTCATCCTTAATTCATACTTGGTTTAGGGTTCATATGAAAATTCAAGTGATTCCCACAAGTATTTCTTAAGAAAACTTCAAGGTGGTTACTTACCTCGTCATTGACGTTCGGGACTTCCATTCTCGAGCTTCCCTAGACTCCTTAAAAATTGTGTCTAGTTTCTGGAACCATAAAAATTTGTGTCTAGTTTCTGGAACCATAAAAATTTCGTCATTGACGTTCGGGACTTCCATTCTCTATTGTGTCTAGTTTCTGGAACCATAAAAATTTCCATGAGAACTGATATGGAAGGGAGTTAAAATCGAGAAAAACCAAGGAAAGGTCAGATTTTGGGTTGACATGGTCTTGTTCCTTTGGACAGGAGATGCGCGCATTTATGTGCACTACTGTCTGAAAACGTGGTTCTCCAGCTCCGATCATGTCTTTTCAATCCTTGATTTCTTCATGAAACTTAAAGATGGTGTTACAAGGAAGAGCTTGAGATTGATTTCATACCTTCTCGTGGATCGTAGCCTAAGATATTTGCCTTCAAAGTTTGTCCAAAAATTAATTTCTTGCCAGAGCAAAAACAGAGACTTTCTTATTGGGTAGCCGATTCTTGGATTTTTCAAGGCCCGATTTCTTCATGAAACCTCTTCCATATTCTTTATTCAAGCTAAAGGAATTGGTTTGCAGGAACGTCTTTGAGTGTTAGACCTTAATTTTCATAAATTATTCTCGATCTACAACTCACCAAAACACCAGATTTTCGTTCTCTTAGGTAGCTTGTTCTACAAAATTTCAGCTCCCGATTCCTTCATCAAGGTTACTCAATTTCTTCCTTTGAAGCTAAAGAAATCCTTAATTTGTAGGAAAATGGACTGTAGATAGGAATTTGACACTTACCGTCAATTTTAGCCCGAAACTAGTTTCCTTCAATTGGGCACGTTCTTGGGATTAATTCTCTTCATGGTCTTCTATGAAAAGAGGTACATAAATTTATTGGGATTGTTCTTGGTGGATGAATTATCGTGTATCCTTAAATTAGATTTTTAAGTTATTCTTGAATCTCTTCAACGGCGAATTGGATTGGGGGAATGGTTTCTAGGCACTTTCACTACTCTATTCTTTCATAGAACTTGTTTGTAATCGTGTTTAGAAACTATAGGAATAAGTTTGAAGGGAAATGATGGAGAATTGCTCTTGAATTTGGAAGAAATTCGAGAGTGGGAGACCCAAAATCTAAATTCTTATTGCTTACGATTATGAGCTCGACCTTTCTTGATTCTTGTTCCATATTGTTGCCCCAATTTCAGACTTTATAGGGGAAGCTTCTACCGACGTTGAAACCTCTAGAATCGTCGTGATTTGGAGATTAAATTTTCTAAAAAATTCGTTAGAAATATCCTCTCCGATGACCAGTGAGCTACCGACTTCCAATTTGAATTCGAAACATTATATTTGATGATCTGTGAATGTTCTAGATCGTGTCAAATTTTGGAGGTGATCAACGACTTGATTTTGATATTCAAAGAATTTTGTGTACGAGATCATTGTGGAGGTTCTGATTTTGAGCAGAATGACATATTTGTAATTATCCATAATTTAGTGGTATTTTTGTAATTTGACACTTTTTAAATATTTTATTATTTATTTTTTTGAAAAATCTATATTTTTTCTAAAAATTCTTCTTTCCTCGGTCAATTTTCCCTTACTTTTTCATTCCTCATCCTTCTCGAAAGACCTTAAGTCCTTAAAATTACTTTTGGGTATAAAAATGAGTTGCTTAAGACCCTTATCCTTGCTTAATCCTCTTAATTTCTTTCCTCGGAGCCTTTGGGTCTTGCATGGGTGGCTTATTCTCGTTGGAGATAATTTCCTTCATTGTTGGGTGTTACAAATATAACCCTATCTAGTGTTTCGTACATATCATATCGTTTTTTGATATCATTTCTTATATCGTTTATCATATTATTTATCATATCTTTGATGCATACACCTGGATTGTATTTCATGTTGGTTCGTTGTTTTGCATCTCAATCATATAATATCCTTCAAATTACATAAATATGTCATATCATAACGTTTCATGCTTCCAGACATAAAAATTTTCATCATATAAATATCATACCATAACATATCGCATTAGAATATATCAATTTATAACATATTTCATATCCTATCACGACATCTATATATATCCTTCATTCACATGTCATATCATCACTTCTAGTCATATCGTTTCCATATGCATGTCCTAGCCATATCACTTCCTAAACTTGTCATAGTCTTATCGTCCTTATACATCTCATAGTCGTATCATTTCATGAACATACCCTAGTCGTATCGTTTCCATATGCATATCTTAAACTTGTCATAGTCTTATTATCCTTATACATCTCATAGTCGTATCATTTCATGAACATACCCTTGTCATATCGTTTTCATATGCGTATCCTAAACTTGTCATAGTCTTATCGTCCTTATGTTGGGTTTTATGTCCTAAAACTCATAGTTCAAGTATAAGAGTGGATTTTACGATCATTAATCTAAATCCAATAAAGTAAGAACACTCTAGCTATAGTATGATTACTTGAACTATATGTAGACACATAAGAGTGGATCAAGTTCAGGTATATAGTTAAAATGATCTATAGTATAGGGATAAGGCTGAGTACCTTATCCTGGGGACACTATGGATGCGGCCCACTTTGTATATGATATAAATTATGAGATCACTAAATTGTACATGCGGAGACATGTGAGTGGGGGTGTCCTATGCAATGAGTATTGCATAAGATCGAACCATGAAGAAAATAACTCTCACTTTATAATGTCGTTTACTGTTGAGACTGATTTTTCATTCGTTGACCTAGGTAACTCGGCCTTAATCCTGAGCTAACTATGAATTCCTGTTTATTCAGAATTATTCTTAGATTTGCATGGGTGAGAGTGGCCCGAGTTCGTCGACTCAATAAGCCTCCCATTTCAGGGGTAAGACTGGGTGAATAGCTAGGAACATAGGGTACAAGATAGAATTCACTCCTACCCGCTTTTAGGGATATAAGAGAGAGGTTGTTCCCTTAAGTACTGACTTCAGTCTTGAATAAGGGGCCCCACCCTCTCATTGGCCTGAGAAGGATTCGGTTTGGTAGTTGGACCACAAACCAATTGTTCATTAGAGGATCAGTGGGACTTAAGGAACAAGAAGTAACTTTAGGGGTAAAACGGTAAATTGATCCAGCTCTAGTTACGAACAACCTGTGAAGGATCGACTTACTAATCATGGTTATATCAAATGAACAAAAATATATCTATAGAGAGGGAGTGCAACTATTAGGCTATAGTGGAGTGTCCTAGTAGTTAACAAACGATGGTTAACAAGGTTAATGAGTTTAGCCGGTTAATCTCAGATTGTTGGAGCCCATGATCTATAGGTCCATTAGATCCCCCTGCTAGCTCATATCGGACTAAACCTTAGAACAGTGTGACGAGTGAGTTCGAAGTGTTTGAATTCAAATTAGAGAATATGCACTACATATATACGTTATATTTAACCGCATTTTGTTTTAATTACGAATTAAAGAAAAAGAGAGAATTGAAGATATTTAAATAAGATTTAAATATTTTAATTATGAATAGGGATTCATAATCAATATGTGTCCGAATTGATTGGGATTGACATTTGAATTAATGTTAAATATTAATTAAATGGTTTAATTAATCATTTATTATTGTTTTAATTTGAAATTAATTATTTAAATTAATTGTTAAATTAAAATGAAAGAAAGTCAAAATGTTGACTCCACCTCATGTAAAAATTCATGTTTTACTGGAATATTGAGTGTCAATATATGGTTTAACCAAACTTGCATGTTTGCCAAATAAACCTCACAAATTTTAGTGAAATTTTGAGTGTCAAAATTTGGTAATATCAAATTCGCAAGAACATGCAAATATGACTCTACAAATAGAGAGATCACATGCAAATATGACGCTATAAATAGAGTGATCGAGGTACACCTAAATTCTTCTTAAAAAACTTTGAGAAAATCTCTCAAAACTATCTCTTTACATATACTAAATTCCTATCAAGTTTAGTCACTCACTGGATTCCACAATCCTGTTCTAAGGCCGGAGAATAGTAGGAAAGACACTAATGGTGGTTTGAAATCGGTTCGTGAGGAAAAAGAAATTTGAACTACAAAAGGTTAGTATTCAAACTCATTGAGTTTTAATGCTTTTGAACATGCTAGCTAATTTACTATAATTTATGTACTCAGAGTGCCTAAGATTCAAATTGCTTCCGAACGTGTTATAGTAACACCATCACCTTATACATCTCATAGTCATATCATTTCATGAACATACCTTAGTCATATCGTTTCCATATGCATTATTCTAGATCATATTGTTTCATGAACATATCCTAGTCTTACCGTTACAAGAATGCATCCTAACTATCGTTTAATGAACATATCCTAATCATACCGTTACAGGAACGTACCCTAATCATATCGTTCCATCGATCTATCATAATCATATCCCTTTCTATACATAACCTAATCATATCGTTATATCAATCTTATCTTAGTCATATCATTACATTAGGTTTATTGCATCATTCTCGTATCCTATCTCACACATATCATTGAACACATCAAACGTAAGAGTTAACCTATCATTCACATATCATAATACATACATAACATATCATAGTCAGTTCAATTCATAAACGATAAACACATATCAAATTTATGACACATGCAGAAACACAGAGCACGTGTCAACATCAAATATAAACATGCCGATAGTAAGGTCACTTATTTGGATGACCTTAGCCGAAGTTCTATGTAACTCCAAATTAGCTTGCTTTTGTCCGTCAAATTTGTTCCCACTTATATCAAGGTGCTTCATCCTATTAAAGATGTTCACCGAATTCCTTCACTAATTATAATTCCTAAATTTTTTTAAAGTATTTAACAAATTATTTATCTTTCCAGATTTAAGGTTTCTTCGATATAAATATGTCTAATAATACAATGCCTCCTAACATACCATTTATTAGATACTATAATTTCATAATATATTTGAGAATTACTTTATAAATAAGAATATATGTTTGTTATTATATTCACTAGTATAAAAATTTCACACTCTTGAAATCTTCCTTTTTTCTCTCTCTCTCTTCTCTGTGTGCTTTTCATTGTATTTTCCTTTCTATGTATTTATATCTTTCCTATCTTTCTCTCTATTCTCATCCGCTATTTTTCATTCTATCCTCTTTTTGTGTTTTCATTACATTGACCACTTTTTAACTCTATCTTACTCCTAAATCTTCCCTTTTTCTTATTGTTGCATTTCTTTTAATTATGTTAACAGATTAATTCACTTCCAAATCTTTCCTTTTTTTTTCTATCTTTGTATTTTTTTTCTTTTAATTATGTTAACACTAACCGTTTAAGTCTAATTCTTTTCACGTATATTTTTGGCCAATTTTTAATAGATTCATTTGGCCACTGATATAAATTTACTGACGTCATTTACTAGAATTCATAAAAATTATTACATTTAATTTCTAATTCAAAGCTAAACAAATGCAACAATTTAAAGAAGATCAAACGTATAATTGGCTATCATCATTTCATTTTTTTCTCAAATCTAACATTTTTTGTTTTTCTGTTTTTTTACAGTAACGGTGATATTCGAGTGTGAGAGGTGGGTTGAAGAGAAATAACTCGTGAAAGAGACGAGAGGTTAGTAGAAAGAAGTGTATAAGAGTTGTTTATTTATTTATTTAGGCTATTACATATTAGAGAAATATTTAGAAAAAACCATGGAGTCCAAAAAATTATAAATAAAATAGTGAAAAATTAGGGAAAAAAAAGGACAAAGTTATATATTGACCCATTTCTATTGAGAGGTTTGTAAGGGCTCTAAATTAAACTACTAAGGAAGAGAAGAAAAGAAAAAAAAAAGTGAAAATATTAGGATTTTGAGGAGAGGGAAGAATAAGAATAAAAATTCACTCCAATCAACGATTTAGAGCAGAAATTTTGTTGTAGTTCCTTCACAAGAAATGCTCGATGACTTTGTAAGAACCAATCTGAGTGCTCAAATCACTTAAATCATCAAGAATTGAGAAAGTATAAGAAGTATGAATTTTTAGATTTTTGCCTCAATTTTTCTTCAAATCTAAGAGTTAGATTCTAAAATTTTAATATGATATCCTAGGAAAGATGTCACCACTTTTTGTGAAGGAATCTTAAGCTAAAAGTAGATTGAAAATTAGAGTTTTAGCGATCATTAAGAAACTAGAAGCTATATATTTTGTATGCATTTATGTCTTTGTATAACTAATGGATTAAGATGAAAACAATTTTTTTTCAAAAAGATGTATTAGGACTAACTTTGGTAAAGGAATCAAGTTGAATTGAATTAAGTTATGAAAATTCAAAAAAATTAGAAAAAGATAGGAAACTAAGGAATCCTTATGAAAAATTTGCAGAAAAATTTGCAGAATACTGTGCGAGGAAGACAAAATTCGCGAGGGACACGTCTCAGGTAAGGAGAAGAACTCTCGTCGGCTATCGTAGGAGGACACGCATCAAAACAAGAGGTATGCAATATGTTGCATTGCTAAAGAGTGACCCACTCTGAACCATCTACCCGTAGGACTTGATCCTCCTACACCGATCTGACTCGATTTTGACGCGACCTATATGTGTACATCACGTGTTGCTCAGATAAAAACTAGAGAAAACCATCGCATTTGCTGAGGATTAAAGACATGAGCTAACCACCTGTATGCTAGCACGTGAACCTCTATGCATGGTTGCGTGCGTGTGGTGCCATCCCAATGACCGTGAAGGCACCTAAAGGTCCTCTTTTCTTCAGTTTAAATCTCGTTTCTCAATTTTTTGTCCCGATTTTAATACTGACCTCATTATAACTTGAATTCAGACCTTCTAAAGAAATTGCATATAGTTTGGAACTCTAGCAAGCGAAAATTCAAGCCTAAAAAGACATGCATCATCCAAGTAAGTAGTCATTTAGACCTTTCTCAAGTAATACTTATAAGGATCGCTAGGAGGAGCTAGCGTCAAGCATATCCTGCTTTAGATAGTTAGAATATGCATGTTTACTCGACAATTTAGATGAGGAAACTATGTATGTTAAGAAAAATTATTGAAATGTCCCAAGAATTAGTTTTTATGATACATGCCCATTTTAATACTTTTTGTTGTCCTAGAATGAAGTATGAGATATTGTGATATTTTCTCCAGACAATTGATGAATATTACCTTCCTTTTGAGCTGGTATGAATACTTAATATATTAGATACATTACATATAAATGATAAAATATTTTAATATATTAGATATATTAAACCTAAAATAGAAAAATATATTTATTATTTTTTATATCTTAAATATTAAAATAATTAATAAATATTAGATATATTAAATAAAACATATTTTTGAAATTTTGATGAGATTCAAATTAATTAAATATAAATTAAGATACCTATCATTTAATTAAATTATGAATTAAATAAGATAATATATCTTAATATATTAGATATTCAAATATATTATTCAGTGAATATTGGAAAGTCTTTATAAATAGAACCATTGAATTGAGCTAAAATGCATCTCAAACGTTCTCCTCTAGACCATTCTCTTGAAAACTTTATTTCTCTCATTTCTTATGGATTTTCTTTAAAGAGGGTAACACTTAAAGCCCGAGAATTAATTTTCTATATTTTTTTCTTTAAAGTTTAACTCTGAAAATTTATTGAGAGTTTTAGAGGCCAAGTTTCAAGATTATATAGAAGAAAAAAATGTTTATAAAAATCTTACGAACTCCAAACAAATATAAAAAAAAAATGGTCACTTTGACACCGCTTTCATAATGAAAGGTTTGTAAGAGTCCTAAATAGACCATTAAGGAAGAAGAAAAAGAAAAAAGTAGAAGAAAATTGAAAAGAATAGGAAGAGAGTTAGGGTTTTCGAGAGAGAGGATGAAGAAGAACCGACATTTGCTCCAACCGGCAACTTAGAGTCAGAATTTGACCTATGTTTCTTCATAAGAACTAATGTGTTAATGTTGAAGAACCAATCTAGAGACTTGGATCACTCAAATCGATCAAGAATTGAGGAAGGAATGGGAAGAAAGATTTTCGAATTTTTATCTTGGCTTTTCCTCAGATATGTTAGATTTAGAAAGTGTTAGATCATGAAATTTTAGTATGTTACTTTAAGGGAAGATTTCACACAACTTTCATGAAGAAACCTTTGAGTCGATTTAGAATATAAGGAAAAGTTTCGAGAGTCTTCAGTAAAAAATTAGTTTTTAACAAAATTTTGACTTGATTATTTCTTTATGCAGTTAACCTAATACAATGAAAAACTAAGTAAATAGAATGAAAATAATTTTGATGAAAAATAAATTAAAACTCTAAAACTTTGGTGATGAAAGAAAACTGGTTCGAGTGATGTAAAAAAGATGAAAAAAAAAGATTGAAATCTTGAAAACTAATGAAGAATCGTATTGCGGTGAACTCAAAGTTCGATAAAGAGAGTGACACGCATCCAATATTGGTTGAGACACGTGTTGCTAACAGTAAAGGAAGCGCGATTAGTCGAGAGAGTGACGTGTGATGATGGATGGTGCACGAATCAGTGGAGAGATTCGACCCAAACCGTTGTTAGATAAATCCCTATTTTTAAGTTAAAGCCACCGAATTAAGTTTAATGGAATGGTCACCTAAGTGTAATGACTTTAATTTAGCTTAAATTGTTATTTAAATACGAGAATCTATTGACAAACAAATCATTTGTCAAAATCTAATTACTTCTTCCGTCTCTCTCACTTGTCAAAATTTAAATATGTGAAGACGCATGAGCTAAGTATTTTAGACCATTCAACCTTTGATTGATTTCTTTTTGCTTGGATTTCGATATTGACTGTACTATGACTTGAATAAGTTCCTACTAGAGAAATTTTTAAAAAATTGGAGCTCCTAACACATTTAAAAGCTAGCTCATGATGACACGCATCATCCACATAAATAGCCATTCATACTTTTCTCAATTAATATTTGTAGGGACCACTCAAAGTGTTAGTAGTGAGCATATCTTGCCTTAGGTAGTTAAAATATGCATGCTTAGGATCTCATAATGGCATTTTTAGATTAGAATGTAATACACGTTAAAAATTACCGAATTACCCTTAGGATGAGAATTTAAGATACATGCCAATTTTAATGCATTTCTAGAGCTAGAATGAAGAATGAGATATTGTGATTTGTGCTCTACGAAATTGATGAATGTTATCTCTTCGTTGAACATGTATGAAACGTGATGTTGTATGTTTAGCTTCAGGTGATTGATTGTGCCTTATTCCTGTAGAGCGTGTTTATCTGCACAAAGGTAGGACTAAGGCGCTAGAGTCCGACCAACTAGATGATGACTTAAGTTAGAATACTAACAATAGACTGAGCATCTTAGAATCGCGAGAAATGATCTACTGATCTAGACCCTAGTGCTCACAGACTAGAAGAGAGTACCCTGTATTTGAAAATCTCTTGGTGGAGCTAGAGTTTAAATTGACAAAGCGCTTGGGTTGCATGTATCCCTTACAATGTCCAATCTAGCCATAGGGAGGAACCTCCTCAAAATCAACTCATTTTCATTTCACATATACCTTCACTACTAGTCTTGCTTTATGCTTGACATTTCCTTCACTATTCTTCTTCAACTTAAACACCCACTTCAAACCGATAGATTTGTATCTGAGCGGTAAGTTAGCCAGTGTCCACGTCTTATTCTTCTCAATGGCTTCAAGCTCTTTTTGCATGGCCTCTTGCCACATCGTCTCAGTTGCTGCCTCACAATAAGTTTTCGACTCCTCGACTGCGAGCAACACTAACTCGTCGGGATTTAACTCTTCTTCAAGTGTATCTACATAAATTCAAAGAATGAAATTTCTTTGATCTACCCTCTGTTGTGGAAACTCATGTGCTCTCGCATGAGCTTTCTTATTCTAGAGAATTCATCACGCATTTTGGTGTCGTCGGTGATGACATGTGTGGATATGTTGGTGTCATTGTCGGCGTACTTTCTAGGTCTGTTGCGTGTTCCTCTTCTTCCAAGGGAGTGAACTCTGTAACAGTGTGCTTGTTATTGCTAATGCTGCACCAATCCCACTTCTTCTCTTCTTCAAATATGAAATACCTACTTACATAAATTTTCTCATGTTGCGGATCATATAGCATGTGTGCCTTGGTCCCTTCCTCTACACCAAAGTACATCTTTTAGCTTTTGTCATCATTATTTTTTATATATAGGTTTGCAGTCTTAACATGTGATGTACAACCAATGACTCTTAGGTACTCGAAGTGAGATGTCTTGTCGAACCATCCTTCGTAGGGGGTGCAAGTGTCTAGCTCCTTTGTCAGTAAAAGGTTTAGAAGATAAACTGCATGTTGTATTTCCTTGCCCAAAAAAATCATAGGAACTTGTATGCTCTTGAGTAAGTGATATGAACCAAAAGACATCAATCATACAATATACTTCAATGAAGATGTGAAGAAAAGGTTGTCAAAATTGTCAAAAGATGTTTCAATTCATNCCACATTGAAGAAGAATGAAGTTTGATTGTTATAAATTTTGGGTGGATTACAATTTAGAGTAATTTAGAGTTATTGTATTTCATTAATGTATTTTAAGACTCTTTATTTGTTACAATTACATAATGGTTAGTTATGGCCATCAAGTATGAATGTTAGTGTAATTCCTTTAATAGTTTCATTTTGAGGCTATATGAAGACATGTAGGTTGTATTTGCAAGTAGGCTTGGAAAATATAGTAAGAGAAGCATTTGTGCTCTTATTTAGCTAATGGCTAAGTTTCTTTGCAATTCTATGTAGTTTAGATTGTATGTAGAATCATTCAAGTTCGACATAATCAATCTTGCTTGTGGAGTGATTCGAATCTCAATCAAGTGTTCTTGTCTTGAGATATTTGATCAACAAGAATCATTCAAGCTAGACATGATCGATCTTGCTTGGGGAGTGATTCGAATCTCAAACAATGTTCTTGTCTTGAGATATTCGATCAACAAGGTAATCCGAATCTTACTCCCCTTGTAGTGATTCCTTATCTTATCAGTAAGATTCTTGTAGTGTCTATTATTTTGTTGTTTCCTCGTTCGACCATACTGTTTTGTTGTGGAGTGTACGGTGTGGTGAATTGATGCTCGATATCTTCCTCTTGATAAAATTTTGAGAAGTTCTTGGATAAAAATTTGATAAGTCAACCATAATCATCAGCCCAACCATCCAAGATTTTTTTAAAAAAAGAACCCTTAAATCAAAGAAATTAACACCACCTTACACAAATTTTGGATCAACAAAGAAACAAGGCTAGAATTAGATTACCTCTTGCATTAAAGATCTAAAAGCAAGATTTGGAACCTTGTTCTAAATTGAGTCACTCCACAACCCAACTTGTTCAAGGCTTTGATTGAATGACTCAGATGTAATCTACCACGATAATTGCTTGAAACTTAGAAATGACAAAGATGATGCTCGAATATCTAAGGATCTCAATTTCATTCATCGGTTTTACATAATAATTGGTTGGAACTTATAATATCTCCACAAAAGAAATTTTAGATTCTTCAAATGCCCCCACTAACGAAGTTAGTGGTTATAATTTAACTCGGATGCCCTTAAATATCAACGAAAGATGAAGTCAATTTGACAAACAACTTCTACCATTTTGTCCATTACAAAAATTATGAAATTAAAAATCATAAATAAAGTTTTCTAACAACTTATCAATCAAGTGCAATTTATATCAACTTCATCCGCTACATCAACCATGCAAATATTCACTTTTGAAGCTCCAAATGGTCCTTCCTCAAACAAATTAGCTTGTAACACATGAAATAATAGTTGAACTGAGCCTATCTAATTTTGTAGATGAAGAATGAATGCTGGTTGAATCTTCTTAATCTTGGATCATCTAATAGGTCCAATTGGAACATTTAGAACACCGTGAAGCTTATCATCTTCCCCCTCTTTCAAAGGATTCGTCCTCAAATCAGGAAAATCATCACCTACATCAAAAGAACTCAAGTCAGCAACATTGAAAGTAGAATGTACTGAAAATTCTCCAAGGAGATCAATTTTATATGAATTGTTATTAATTATTTCAAGGACTTGACAAGTTCATCCCCTCTTGAATGTAACCTTGTCTTCCATTGAGATGAGAATCTTTCCTTGCGAAAATGTATCCAGACCCAGTCACTAGCTTGAAAAATGATTTCCTTTCGTCCTTTGTTAATTCTCGAAACAACTTTGAAATTTTGTTTTTAAATATTCTCCTTCACCTCTTTGTGCAATGTTTTGATCAAATTTTCCTTACTTGTGGTTGTGGCTGCTTCACTCACAAAAATATTAGAAGGAATAAGAAAATATAGAGGGGTAAGTGGATTAAATCCATAAACAACTTTAAAAGGAGAACAACGAGAGGTACTATGAATTACTCTATTATATGCAAACTCTACAAATGGCAAATATTCATCATCCCAAGACTTAATATTTTGAGAAATAATAGCTCTAATCAATGCTCCTAATGTTCTATTAACCACCTCAGTTTGTCCATAGGTCTGAAGATGACATGTAGTTGAAAACGACAATTATTATAGGGGTTCTATGTAATCTTACTACTCCCATAAAGAATAAGTCAGCAACATGTTTTGCATCTTCCGTCTTTTCCCATGCAATAAAATGAGTCATTTTACTAAATCTATCTACCACATCAAAAATGCTTTCTTTACCCTTTTTAGTGTGCAACAAACCAAGAACAAAATCCATATAACAAAATCCATAGATATATTAGTCCAAGACAAAATTCATAGATATATTAGTCCAAGGTTCGTTAGTACATTCAAAGAAGTATACAATTCATTTGTTTGTGATCTAGATTTTGGTTCTTTGCATATAAAACATTGGCCACAAAACTGATGAACATTTGCTTCATATTTGGCCAAAAGAAGTGTTCATGCAAATATTATAAGTTTTATTAATCCCAAATCATCCCGTTAAGCCACCACCATGTGCTTCTTTTCCAAGAAAATCTCTTACAGAGCATTTAGGAATACAAAACTTACTTTTCTTAAATAAAAATTCATAAAACACATAATAATCATCAACAACTTTTTTTTTGTAGTATAAGATGCATACATAGTTTCAAAGTCTTAGTTATCTCTATATAATTCTTTAATATGCTCAAGTCAAAGAATTTTTGCACAAAGAAATTGTACCTTCGAGATAATGCATCAACTACTACATTATCCTTACCTTTCTTATATTTGATGACATATGGAAATTATTCAATAAACTCCACCTACTTTGCATCGGTTCAATTTGCTTTGACCCTTAAGATACTTCAAACTTTCATGATTAGAGTGGATCACAAATTCTCTAGGCCATAAGTAGTGCTGTCACACCTGCAATGTGTAAACAAAAGCAAACAATTCTTTATCATAGGTAAGGTAGTTCAATGCTGCACCCATTTAGTTTTTCACTAAAATACATCAAAGGTTTTTCATCGTGCATCAAAACAGCACCTATGCCTAAACCATTTGCATCAGACTCAATTTCAAAAGTTTTATCAAAGTTAGGTAAGAAAAGTAATTGTGCATTGGTTAATTTCTTCCTAAATTCATTGAATGCCCCCATGTAAAAATAAAATTCTTTTTCACTAAGTCATTCAATGGTGCAACCATGGTGCTAAAATCTTTTATAAATTTCCTATAGAAGCTGCTAGCTAACCCATGAAAACTTACCGTAGAAGCGTGATAAAATTTGTTAAGCTCATGCGTTTAACCCAAAAGATGGTAGAAAAACCCCTCTTGTACCTTTGAATTCTGCAGATGCATAAGTTAAGCGCATACCTTTAATTGATCAACAATTAGTTATGCCTTTTGGGTTAACTAATGCTCCTAGCACATTTAGGTACTTCGTGAATCACTCCTGGAGAATATTTGGGAAAACATGTTGTCACGTATTTTGATGATATTTTAATTTATTCAAAGACTTTGCATGAGCATGTGGAGCATGTTAAATCAGTTTTGATTACACTTAGAAAAGAAAAACTTTATGCTAATTTTAATAAGGATAGTTTTTGCATGGAAAAAAGTTAACTTTCTTGGCTTTATAATCGGTAAAAATGGAGTAGAAGTAGATGAAGAGAAAGTTAACTTTATGCTAATTTTAATAAGTGTAGTTTTTGCATAAAGGATTCATCTTGTTCCGGTGCAAAAATGGTGACCAACATTTAGTGACCAAGATATACTATATCCCAAACTTGAAGAGTAACATTATCAGTCTTGGAGAGTAACATTACTGATCAAGGTATGACGGAAGAAGGAAGCAGAGTGTAGTTAGCTGACTCGTTCCTCAAGATGTTCGACAGAAATGAATCATGTTGAGATGAGTAATGTGAAAAGATATATGAAAATAGGATAAATCCATGAATTCTATATTTTTTTTTCGAAGTTGCAAGATGCTGAGGAGAGGGGAGGAAAACTCGTCAAGCACAAGGAGGACAAGTGCCAAGCGTTCGCTTGAGGCACGCATTGTGTTGTCTGGATAAACCGACTCGAGTCGTCTCTACTAAGATGGACCTGTCATAGTCGAGCTAGCTGTTCGTAGCTGATGTCTGGAGATCAGCAAAACCCCGTATATCATGCAAGGCATGATCATCATTATCATCATTATAGTGTACGCATCCATACTCATCATCATAAATGAGGAAGTAACCTGATGTATATGAACACACAATATGCATGAAGTCCATGTAGTTTTTATCTTTAAATCATTCTTATGACACAACCCTATGCATCTTTCACACATTACCCTAGGTAACATGTATGCATTGGCCTTCATACGTTCATCATCATTTACATCAATTAAGGTTGTGCCTTAGAAAACTTATTGTCATAATGTTTCATGACATTTAATACATGCACATCATCTTAATATGAAAGATCATCATATTAAGTCATCTCATCATCATGCATCTTATATCATCATGTTATTAGGCATCATATCATCATGTTATTATGCATCATCATCAGATCATCATATTAAGTCATCTCATCATCATGTATCTTATATCATCATGTTATTAGGCATCATATCATCATGTTATTATGCATCACCATCATCATCATCATCATCATCATCATCATCATCATCATCATCATCATCATCATCATCCATCTTATATCAAGGCTACCATTAGTTCGTGGCCGTGAAAAAGTACTTCGTTGGGTATGACCAATGCCTAGTTTCTTTGAGATTCAACTGTTCATAGGCGAGTGGGAGAGATATTGCAACACAACCATTGATGAACAACTTAGCGAAACAATAAACAACATTTAGTTATCAATTACGTTTGGATTAAGAGAGGGAGATGGAACCATAACTTCGGTTAGTTCCATCCAACTTGATTTCTATTCTTCAATTGGCATTATTAAATACATAAAGGTTCCAAATCTAAAACGAAATATCATTGTCTCTCACTAGTTTTCAAGCAATATACATAAAAAAAAGAAAAGAAAGCAAGGGCATCATGAGTACGATCCAATCAAGTTTCTTGATTGCTACAATTTTGATGCTATTATTGTTAGATTTTACCGTCGATGCTCAATCTAGTGCCGATGTTGTTTTTCCTTTGAAAAAATATGGTAACATAGTGTCTGGTACTGACATCACGAAGGTAAATATACAGTATGAACAACAATATTATCACTAGTTGAGTTGATCAATTGTTTGCTAATTTTTGTTACTTGTGACATGTAGGCTTTAGCAAATGCATGGAAGGATGCATGCACGTCCAATCGTTCTAGTGCGATTGTTATTCCAGGAGGGATATTTAAAGTAAAGGAAGGGATATTTAAAGGACCTTGTAATAGCCCAATTGACTTTCAACTTGGAGGAACATTGCAGGCACAAAAAGTCTTCAGGGAGATAATTGGATTACTTTTGAACATATTGATAGATTGACATTATCAGGTGAAGGAGTTTTTGATGGCCAAGGAAAGGCAGCTTGGAAAAAGAATGATTGCCATAAACGCATAAATTGTGCCCAACTCCCCATTGTAAGCAATATGCCTTCAGCTTTCCTTCTCAATCTCGTGCATCTTGTTGTTTTTAGACATCTTCTCTAATCTTCTAACATTTATAATTTGGTAAAC
>NW_019268592.1:115007-116572 GCF_002738365.1 Cucurbita moschata | reverse complement strand
GTATATCATGCAAGGCATGATCATCATTATCATCATTATAGTGTACGCATCCATACTCATCATCATAAATGAGGAAGTAACCTGATGTATATGAACACACAATATGCATGAAGTCCATGTAGTTTTTATCTTTAAATCATTCTTATGACACAACCCTATGCATCTTTCACACATTACCCTAGGTAACATGTATGCATTGGCCTTCATACGTTCATCATCATTTACATCAATTAAGGTTGTGCCTTAGAAAACTTATTGTCATAATGTTTCATGACATTTAATACATGCACATCATCTTAATATGAAAGATCATCATATTAAGTCATCTCATCATCATGCATCTTATATCATCATGTTATTAGGCATCATATCATCATGTTATTATGCATCATCATCAGATCATCATATTAAGTCATCTCATCATCATGTATCTTATATCATCATGTTATTAGGCATCATATCATCATGTTATTATGCATCACCATCATCATCATCATCATCATCATCATCATCATCATCATCATCATCATCATCATCATCCATCTTATATCAAGGCTACCATTAGTTCGTGGCCGTGAAAAAGTACTTCGTTGGGTATGACCAATGCCTAGTTTCTTTGAGATTCAACTGTTCATAGGCGAGTGGGAGAGATATTGCAACACAACCATTGATGAACAACTTAGCGAAACAATAAACAACATTTAGTTATCAATTACGTTTGGATTAAGAGAGGGAGATGGAACCATAACTTCGGTTAGTTCCATCCAACTTGATTTCTATTCTTCAATTGGCATTATTAAATACATAAAGGTTCCAAATCTAAAACGAAATATCATTGTCTCTCACTAGTTTTCAAGCAATATACATAAAAAAAAGAAAAGAAAGCAAGGGCATCATGAGTACGATCCAATCAAGTTTCTTGATTGCTACAATTTTGATGCTATTATTGTTAGATTTTACCGTCGATGCTCAATCTAGTGCCGATGTTGTTTTTCCTTTGAAAAAATATGGTAACATAGTGTCTGGTACTGACATCACGAAGGTAAATATACAGTATGAACAACAATATTATCACTAGTTGAGTTGATCAATTGTTTGCTAATTTTTGTTACTTGTGACATGTAGGCTTTAGCAAATGCATGGAAGGATGCATGCACGTCCAATCGTTCTAGTGCGATTGTTATTCCAGGAGGGATATTTAAAGTAAAGGAAGGGATATTTAAAGGACCTTGTAATAGCCCAATTGACTTTCAACTTGGAGGAACATTGCAGGCACAAAAAGTCTTCAGGGAGATAATTGGATTACTTTTGAACATATTGATAGATTGACATTATCAGGTGAAGGAGTTTTTGATGGCCAAGGAAAGGCAGCTTGGAAAAAGAATGATTGCCATAAACGCATAAATTGTGCCCAACTCCCCATTGTAAGCAATATGCCTTCAGCTTTCCTTCTCAATCTCGTGCATCTTGTTGTTTTTAGACATCTTCTCTAATCTTCTAACATTTATAATTTGGTAAACATTCTTCATTTTCTAGAGGATTATCTTTAACCATTCTAACAAAAA
>NW_019268592.1:77975-114926 GCF_002738365.1 Cucurbita moschata | reverse complement strand
ATGGGTTTATAAGTGAGAAATACTAACTCCATTGGTATGAGGTCTTTTGGGGAAGCCCAAAGCAAAGCCATGAGAGCTTATGCTCAAAGAGGACAATATCATACCCTAAACAAATCATTTACCATTAGAAGTTTTCGAGACAAAATCAATAAGTCAAATCGTTGCAATTTTTAGATAAGTCTTGAAAGACATTAGGTTTTAGATTAGAAAATTAAGTGACAAGTATTAATATATATTCTAGGAATTTACATTTAATATCAAATTATCTAACTATTTATCTCCATTTATTAGAAAAACCAGTTACTTAAAAAAAAAACAAAAAACAAAACAAAATCATTTACCATTAGAAATTTTCGAGACAAAATCGATAAGTCGTATCCGTATATCTATCTTTTTCGTCAATGGTGTACATTCAGTTGCAATTTTTAGATAAGTCTTGAAAGCATTAGGTTTTAGATTAGAAAATTAAGTGACAAGTATTAATCTGTATTCTAGAAATTTACATTTAATATCAAATTATCTAACTATTTATCTCCATTTATTAGAAAAACCAGTTACTAAAAAAAAAAACAAAAAACAAAACAAAATCTTTAACCATAAAAAATATCTAACTCCCCACTCTATGGGTAACCCTAAACAAATCATTTACCATTAGAAATTTTCGAGACAAAATCGATAAGTCAAATTGAATGTCCTAACTATATTCGTTGGATATCGCACGGATCCATCAATATTTGTGAAAGAAGAATTGACACTAGAGGGGACAAATCCAGTGAGTCGTATCCGTATATCTATCTTTTTCGTCAATGGTGTACATTCGGTTGCAATTTTTAGATAAGTCTTGAAAGACATTAGGTTTTAGATTAGAAAATTAAGTGACAAGTATTAATCTTTTTAGATAAGTCTTGAAAGACATTAGGTTTTAGATTAGAAAATTAAGTGACAAGTATTAATCTGTATTCTAGGAATTTACATTTAATATCAAATTATCTAACTATTTATCTCCATTTCTGAGCTGTCCTACCGTACTTAGCTTCACGAAAAATGTCGCTAATCTTAGAAAAATTAAATATCAAAAGTAGCTAAATGTTCTAGGAGTTTACTCTACAAGAACTTATAAAAATTGGCCAAAATTCGTGGTAAATAAGGGCAAAAAACGACAAAAATCGCAAAAGAGAGAAGATAAAAACAAAACATTGTGTCCATAAATGCTCTGTTTCGTGTTTTCAAGTCTTAAGATATTTGTTCCTCGCGAGTTGAGCTTGGTGGAGTTGAGATATTTTCTTAGACCTACCTCAGTTATTTGGATCATAAACTTATTCAACCCAACAACCCTGGTTAAATAATTAAATCTTTTGATTTTTATGTTTAGAATGATATCTAAGAAGAAGAATGGCTACAAAGCTTTTTGATTTTTATGTTTAGAATGATATCTAAGAAGAAGAATGGATACGAAGCTTTTTGGAAATGGCAAATGGTGCCCCATGTTGAAGCTTTAGACCGGAATTTGAAACTTGGATCCGGCAACTGATTCCCTAGACATTCCTCTGCATCACTGTGATATGGCTACATTACCAACTTGTCATGAATTGTTTCTAGGAGTGAAATTTGTCTGCACAAATCAACACGGTTCCTTTTAGCATTTTTTTTCCCTTAATCTGATGTCTCCTAAGATGTAACCTCGTACCTAGAATTTGGACCGGGATTTGTAATCCAGATTTGGCACCCGATGGCCCCCACAAATCCTTTCATCTTCAATGATATGGTCATATTATTTACTTGTTTTAAATTGCTTCTAAGAATAAAAAGTATACCTAAAAATCACATTACCTATTGTAATTCCTTCTCAATCTCACATTACCATAAAATCACAAAAGTTAGGCATGTTTAGTTTGGAGCAATCTTATGTTAGGCGACCTCTTGAAATTCCTTCTCAGTCTCGTGCATCTTGTTGTTCTTAGATGTCTTCTCTAATCTTCTAACATTTATAATTTGGCAAACGTTCTTCATTTTCCAGAGGATAATCTTTAACAATTCTAACAAAAAAAAAAAATCATGTAAAGAAGTGCAATTCTTTCTAAGTTTTCAATTTTATTGGGTTCTGTTAAAATTTTTGGCTTCATTACTGACGCTCACAAAATATTGATGATGAGTGCGAATGCGCACAGATGAGGGTGTTCATGAGGCGCAAGACACTATGGGGTTCCACTGACCTCTGGACATCGCTACAAATTAGCTTAACCAGAGGATCCAGGGGAGTGCGAGCACCCTGAGGATTCACACTCACATGTACGAGTCGTGTGTAGGGACGTACTACATATCTAATTTGTCTGAGACTAGAGGCTAATCCTATGATGTTAGAGATAGGCCCCTAAATCATTATTGAATGTGTTTGCACTTTTATGACCCTATAATGGGGCCACTTATGGAGTATTTTTTGAAATATTCAAGCCGTGTGTCATATCAATTTTAAGGGAAATGGTAGATATGTTGTAAATTGTCATAAGTTTTGATTTGATTTGGTTAGGTTATTTGGATTAGATTTCATAACTTTGGTTATTTGGATTAGTTTTGATTTGGTTATTTGAATTAGATTTGAGATTTGATTCTGTAACTCTATATAATGAGAGAGTTCTCCCTCCATTTTGTATATCCACTCCTAATAAGTGGTATTGGAATTTGGGGGAGTTTTGAGTGTCACATTGTATTTGTTGAGTGACACATTGGTGAGAGTCTTTGTAGTGTGATAGTAAGGTATTCACTTGTAACACTTGGTTTATTAGTGATTGCTCTCCATTCTGGATAAGGTATTCACTTGTAACACTTGGTTTATTAGCGATTGCTCTCCATTCTGGATATCCATTCCTAACAAGTGGCAACGGGATTTGGGAAAGTTTTGGGTGTCACATCGTATTTTTTGAGTGACACATTGGTGAGAGAGTCTTTGTAGTGTGATAGTGAGGTATTCACTTGTAACACTTCGGTTTTTTAGTGATTGGTCCGTGGATGTAGGGGAACTTCTTCTCTCCGAACCACGTAAATATCTTGGTGTCTCTTTGTAATTCTGTTCATTGGTGTTGTGAGTACATTAGTTCAGCTTCTGGCGCACAACAAGATTCATATTTAACTTTCTAGGTTTAGGTTAGTATAAGCTGCTATGTATAGGTTCAGGTTAGAATAAGCTGTTATGCATTTTATTGTTTTAAATTATTTTGTATTGCTTTTATTTTCTCTCAATTTCTTTCAATATTTCGTATTTAAACACCTAATACCATGGTTGTTTTTTCCAGAGAAGAAGTTTTAAGCATTTTTAAAGTTTATGTTATAAATAATGTTCATAAAAGAGTTATATTTTCGCATTATAGATGAGCATGAGATGTTAGTAGCGACTCTGAGTATGTGAAAATTTAGGATCGTTACACTCAAGCTTTGTTCTTTTGTTGGACAAAAAATTCTAAAATGTGAAACTGAGGGCTTATGTCCGCTCCAAGCTTCTTCTGGAGCCATATGCTTCACGGCTAGAGTGGGACTTCTATTGATAATATGAACCGTCCAGTTTCCTGCTTTCGCCAAGAAAGCTTATATTTTATTTTTTTTTTTTTTGGTCAGCATGCATCTAACCATATTCATAATTGTCCACTTTTTTCTTTCTGCCACACCGTTTTCTTGCGAAGTATAAGCCGTTGTCAGCTACTGAATTCTTTGAATGTGAATTCACCACCTCGATCAGTTCTCAAGCCCTTCAAGTATATACAAATTTCTTTTTCAACCATACTCTTAAATCTTTTAAAAATTGAGAATGCTTTTGATTTTTCAGCTAAGAAGAAACTCCAAGTTTTTCGACTGAAATCATCGATACAACTGATAAAATACCTCTTGTTGCTATTGGAGATGGGTGTGATCGGTCCGCATATGTCAGCATGTATAAGTTGAAGAATTTGAGATGCTCTCCATGTGCTTTCTTTAAGAAACGAATCTCTTTGTTGTTTTCCTATCAAACAACCTTCATATACTTTTGAGGGAGCTTTAAGGACCGGCAATCCTTGCACCATGTCCTTCCCTTCAAGTGTTTTTAGTCCTCCAAAACTTAGATGCCCATATCGACAATGTCATGTTCTTGCGAGATCTTCTGTAATAGCATTGAAGCAGGATTGTTTCTTTGGTAGAGATTGAACAAATAGAGTAAGCATTATATTTGATGTCATTGAAGTCTCTAAAATCAACGCTTTGTCAGGATGATAAATCCTACATCCTCCTTTTTGTATAAGAATTGCAAGACTTTTATATTGTAGCTATCCAATGCTCAGCAAGTTGTCTTTCAAGTCTGGTACATAAATACCTCGGTGATTACTTGCACAATCTCATTTACTTTAAACTTTACATTTCCTTTGCTCATCACAGCCATGCTTAAGTTGTCACCCAGCTTCACAGTTTGTCGAAAATTCTCATCAATATGAAAGGAAAGTTCTTACTTTCTACACATGTGGTTGTTTTTCTTTTTAGCTTTCTTCTCATCCACACAGACCATTAATAGCATCTCTTCATTTTGCATAATTTGCTCTGTCATTCTCCCTTCTAGCACACTCATATTGGTAATATCCTAATCCATGGCAGTTGTAACATTCCACCGTTGATCTGTCCAAGCTTTGTCCACCTCTTCCTCTACCTCGTCCTCGAAAGCCACCACGTCCTCTTTCTTTTCTACCAAAAATTCCATCATGTGTGACTTTTAGAGCAATTCTTCCTCACAAACATGGACATTCATGTGTTGCTCTTGCACTAATAGACTACTTTGTAACTCATCAATGGATAAGAAATAAAAATCATTAGACTCCTCAGTCAAGGAAACAATATAGTAAAACTTAGAAGTCATAGATCTCAGGATCTTTTCTATGATATCAAAGTCTACCATCTTCTCCCGATGAATTTTCTTTCTATTAGAAATTATGAGAGTTCAAAAAAAGTAGTCTGACACTAATTCTCTCGTCTTTTTGTGAATAACTTTTCACTCTTTGCGAAAAGCTTGTAATTGTACACGTTTGACTCGAGTTGTTCCCTGGTACTTCTGTCTCAAGGAGTCCAAAATATCTTTGGTTGTGTCTTTCTTCCTAATGGATTCTAGAGTTGGACGATTTATGGCTTTGCAGAGATAGTTTTTTGCTTTTAAATCCTCCATTTTAAGATCTCCAACGGCTTTATTTATCCTTATGAAAGAACTTTTCCTTGTGCTGCTGCAGAAATTCCTTCTCCACCACGCTCCATTATTCTTTTGATCTGAGAAGATTTTCCATCATCATAGACCAGTGATCATAATATCCATCAAACTTTGGAATCAATGGCTGCAAAAAATTACTCGTCGTCACCATATCATATCATCACTTCATAGTCATATCGTTTCCATATGCATGTCCTAGCCATATCGCTTCCTAAACTTATCATAGTCTTATTGTCCTTATACATCTCATAGTCGTATCATTTCGTGAACATACCCTAGTCGTATCGTTTCCATATGCATATCTTAAACTTGTCATAGTCTTATTATCCTTATACATCTCATAGTCGTATAATTTCATGAACATACCCTTGTCATATCGTTTCCATATGCGTATCCTAAACTTGTCATAGTCTTATCATCCTTATGTTGGGTTTTATGTCGTAAAACTCATAGTTCAAGTATAAGAGTGGATTTTACGATCATTAATCTAAATACAATAAACTAAGAACACTCTGACTATAGTATGATACTTGAACTATATGTAGAGACATAAGAGTGGATCAAGTTCAAGTATATAGTCAAAATGATCCATAGTATAGGGATAAGGCTGAGTACCTTATCCTGGGGACACTATGGATGCGGCCCACTTTGTATATGATATAAATTATGAGATCACTAAATTGTACATGAGGAGACATGTTAGTGGGGGTGTCCTATGCAATGAGTATTGCATAAGATCGAACCATGAAGAAAATAACTCACTTTATAATGTCATTTACTGTTGAGACTGATTTTTCATTCAATGACCTAGGTAACTCGGCCTTAATCCTGAGCTAACTATGAATTCCTGTTTATTCAGAATTATTCTTAGATTTGCATGGGTGAGAGTGGCTCAAGTTCGCCGTCTCAATAAGCCTCCTATTTTAGGGGTAAGACTGGGTGAATAGCTGGGAACATAGGGTGCAAGATAGAATTCACTCCTACCCGCTTTTAGGGATATAGTAGAGAGGTTGTTCCTTAAGTACTGACTCCAGGTCCTGAACAAGGGGCCCCACCCTCTCATTGGCCTGAGAGGGATTCGATTTGGCGGTTGGACCACAAACCAGTTGTTCATTAGAGGATCAGTGAGACTTAAGGAATAAGAAGTAACTTTAGGGGTAAAACGGTAAATTGATCCAGCTCTAGTTTAAGGAACAAGAAGTTACTTTAAGGAACAAGAAGTAACTTTAGAGGATCAGTGTCAGAATTGATTGGGATTGACATTTGAATTAATGTTAAATATTAATTAAATGGTTTAATTAATCATTTATTATTGTTTTAATTTGAAATTAATTATTTAAATTAATTGTTGAATTAAAATAGAGAAAGTCAAAATGTTAACTCCACCTCATGGAAAAATTCATGTTTGAGTCAGTGGAATATTGAGTGTCAATATATGGTTTAACCAAACTAGCATGTTTGCCAAATAAACCTCACAAATTTTAGTGGAATTTTGAGCGTCAAAATTTGGTTAACTCAAATTTGAATGTTTTCCCCCATAATCCCACAAATTTTAGTAGAATTTTGAGTGTCAAAATTTGGTAATCTCAAATTTGAAACAACATGCAAATATGACTCTATAAAGAGAGGGATCACATGCAAATATGACTCTATAAATAGAGTGATCGAGGTAATGTAAATTCTTCGAGAAAATCTCTCAAAACTATCTCTTTACATATACTAAATTCCTATCAAGTTTAGTCACTCACGGGATTCCACAGTCCTGTTCTAAGGCTGGAGAATAATGGGAAAGACACTAATAGTGGTTTGAAATCGATTCGTGAGGAAAAAGGAATTTGAACTACAAAAGGTTAGTATTCAAACTCATTGAGTTTTAATGCTTTTGAACATGCTAGCTAATTTACTATAATTTATGTACTCAGAGTGCCTAAGATTCAAATTGCTTCTGAACGTGTTATAGTAACACCATCACCTTATACATCTCATGGTCATATCATTTCATGAACATACCTTAGTCATATCGTTTCCATATGCATGTTCTAGATCATATTTTTTCATGAACATATCCTAGTCTTACCGTTACAAGAATGCATCCTAACTATATCCTTTAATGAACATATCCTAATCATACCGTTACAGTAACGTACCCTAATCATATCGTTCCATCAATCTATCATAATCATATCCCTTTCTATACATAACCTAATCATATCGTTATATCAATCTTATCTTAGTCATATCATTACATTAGGTTTATTGCATCATTCTCGTATCCTATCTCATACATATCATTGAACACATCAAACGTAAGAGTTAACCTATCATTCACATATCATAATACATACATAACATATCATAGTTAGTTCAATTCATAAACGATAAACACATATCAAATTTATGACACATGTAGAACCATAGAGTACGTGTCAACATCAAATATAAACATACCGATAGTAAGGTTTGGATGACCTTAGCCGAAGGTCTATGTAACTCCAAATTAGCTTGCTTTTGTCCCTCAAATTTGTTCCCACTTATGTTAAGGTGCTTCACCCTATTAAAGATGTTCACCGAATTCCTTCACTAATTATAATTCCTAAATTTTGTTAAAGTATTTAACAAATTATTTATCTTTCCATTTAGATTTAAGGTTTCTTGGATATAAATATGTCTAATAATACCATGCCTACTAACATACCATTTATTAGATACTATAATTTCGTAATATATTTGAGAATTACCTTATAAATGAGAATATATGTTTGTTATTAAATTCGCGAGGGACACGTCTCAGGTGAGGAGAAGTACTCCCGTCGACTATCGTAGGAGGACACGCATCAGAATAAGAGGTATGCAATATGTTGCATTGCTAAAGAGTGACCCACTCTGAACCATCTACCCATAGAGACTTGATCCTCCTACACTGATCTGACTCGACTTTGACACGACCTATATGTGTACATCATCAGATAAAAACTAGAGAAAACCATCGCATTTGCTGAGGATTAAAGACATGAGCTAACCACCTGTATGCTAGCACATGAACCTCTATGCGTGGTTGCGTGCGTGTGGTGTCATCCCAATTACCGTGAAGGCACCTAAAGGTCCTCTTTTCTTTGGTAATCTCGTTTCTCAATTTTTTGTCCTGATTTTAATACTGACTTCATTATAACTTGAATTCAGACCTTCTAAAGAAATTGCAGATAATTTGGAACCCTAGCAAGCGAAAATTCAAGCCTAAAAAGACATGCGTCATCCAAGTAACTAGCCATCTAGACTTTTCTCAAGTAATACTTACAAGGATCGCTAGGAGGAGCTAGCATCAAGCATATCTTGCTTTAGGTAGTGAGAATATGCATGTTTAGGACTTGACAATTTAGATGAGAAAACTATGTATGTTAAGAAAAATTATTGAAATGTCCCAAGGATGAGTTTTTATGATACATGCCGATTTTAATACTTTTTGTTGTCATAGAATGAAGGATGAAATATTGTGATATTTGCTCTAGATAATGGATGAATGTTATCTTCCTCATGAATACTTAATATATTAGATACATTACATATAAATGATAAAATATATTTAATATATTAGATATATTAAACCTAAAATAGAAAAATATATTTATTATTTTTTATACCTTTAATACCTTTAATTTAAAATAATTAATAAATATTAGATATATTAAATAAAAATATCTTTTTGAAATTTGAATCAGATTCAAATTAATTAAATATAAATCAAGATACCTAACATTTAATTAAAATATGAATTAAATAAGATAATATATCCTAATATATAGATATTTAAATATATTATTTAGCCAATATCGGAAAGTCCTTACAAATAGAACTATTGAATTGAGTCAAAATGCATCTCAAACTTTCTCTTCTAAACCATTCTCTTGGAAACTTTATTTCTCTAATTTCTTGTGGATTTTCTTCAAAGAAAGTAACACTTAAGCCGCGATTAATTTTCTAAATTTTTTTTTTTGAAGTTTGAACTCTTGAAATTTATTGAGGGTTTTAGAGGACGGATTTCAAGATTATATAGAAGAGAAAAATGTTTATAAAAGTTTTACTAACTCCAAACAAATATAGAAAAAAATGGTCAGTTTGACACCTCTTTCATAATGAAGGGTTTGTAAGAGTCCTAAACAGACCATTAAGGAAGAAGAAAAAGAAAAAGGTAGAAGAAAATTGAAAAGAATAGGAAGAGAGTTAGGGTTTTCGAGAGAGAGGATGAAGAAGAACCGACATTTGCTCCAACCGGCAACTTAGAGTGAGAATTCGACCTAAGTTTCTTCCTAAGAACTAATGAGTAAATGTTGGAGAACCAATCTAGAGGCTTGGATCACTCGTATCGATCAAGAATTGAGGAAGGAAAGGGAAGAAAGATTTTTTAATTTTTATCTTGGCTTTTCTTTAGCTATGTGAGACTTAGAAAGTGTTAGATTATGAAATTTTAGTATGTTACTCTCTAGAATATTTCACACAACTTTCATGAAGAAATCTTTGAGTCGATTTAGAATATAAGGAAAAGTTTCGAGAGTCTCAAGAAACAGTAAAAACTTAGTTTTTGACAAAATTTTGACTTGATTATTTATTTATGTAGTTAACCTAATAGAATGAAAAACTAAGTAAATAGAAAGAAAATAATTTTGATGAAAAATAAATTAAAACTCTAAAACATTGGTGATGAAAGAAAACTGGTTCGAGTGATGTAAAAAAAAAAAAAAAAGATTGAAATCTTGAAAACTGATGCAGAATCGTATTGAGGTGAACTCAAATTTTGATAAAGAGAGTGACACGCATCCAACATTGGTTGAGACATGTGTTGCTAACAGTAGAGGAAGGGCGACTAGTCGAGAGAGTGACGTGTGCTGATGGATTGAGAACGAATCGTTGGAGAGATTAGACCCAAACCGTTCTTAGATAAATCCCTATTTTTAAGTTAAAGCCACAAAATTAAGTAGTGGAATGGTCATGTGAACAGTATTGACTTTAATTTAGCTTAAATTGTTATTTAAATATGGGAATCTATTGACAAACAAATCATTTGTCAAAATCTAATTACTTCTTCTGTCTCCCTCTCACTTGTCAAAATTTAAATATGTGAAGACGCATGAGCCAAATATTTTATACCAATCAACCTTTGTTTGATTTCTTTTTGCTTGGATTTCGATATTTACCTTATTATGACTTGACTTAGGTCCTACTAGAGAAATTTTAAAAAATTTGGAGCGCCTAACACATTTAAAAGCTAGCTCATGATGACACGCATCATCCACATAAATAGTCATTCATACTTTTCTCAATTAATACGTGTAGGAACAACTCAAAGTGTTAGTATGAGCATATCTTGCCTTAGGTAGTTAAAATATGCATGCTTAGGATCTCATAATGGCATTTTTAGATTAGAATGTAATACATGTTAAAAATTACCGAAACACCCTTAGGATGAGAATTTAAGATACATGCCCATTTTAATGCATTTCTAGAGCTAGAATGAAGAATGAGATATTGTGATTTGTGCTCTAGGAAATCGATGAATGTTATCTCTTTATTGAACATGTATGAAATGTGATGTAGTATGTTTAGCTTCAGGTGATTGATTGTGCCTTATTCGTGTAGAGCGTGTTTATCTGCACAAAGGTAAGACTATGGCGCTAGACCAACTAGATGATGACTTAAGTTAGAATACTAACAATAGACTGAGCATCTTAGAATCGCGAGAAATGATCTATTGATCTAGACCCTAGTGCTCACAGACTAGAATAGAGTACCCTGTATTTGAAAATCTCTTGGTGGAGCTAGAGTTTAAATTGACAAATGCTTGGGTTGCACGTATCCCTTACAATGTCAAGTCTAGCCATAGGGTGGAACCTCCTAAAAATCAACTCATTTTCATTTCACATATACCTTTACCACGAGTCTTGCTTTATGCTTGACATTTCCTTCACTATTCTTCTTCAACTTAAACACCCACTTCAAACCGATGGATTTGTATCAGGGCGGTAAGTTAGTCAGTGCCCACGTCTTATTCTTCTCAATGGCTTCAAGCTCTTTTTGCATGGCCTCTTGCCACATCCTCTCAGTTGCTGCCTCACAGTAAGTTTTCGACTCCTCGACTAGGAGCAACACTAACTCGTCGGGATTTAACTCTTCTTCAATTGTATCTGCATAAATTCCAAGAATGAAATTTCTTTGATCTACCCTCTTTTGTGAATCCTCATGTGCTCTCGCATGAGCTTTCTTATTCTAGAGAATTCATCACACATTTTGTGTCATCGGTGATGACATGTGTGGACATGTTGGTGTCGGTGTCGTTGTCGGTGTACTTTCTAGGTCTGTTGCGTGTTCCTCTTCTTCCAAGGGAGTGAACTCTATAACAGTGTGCTTGTTATTGCCAATGCTGCACCAATCCCACTTTTTCTCTTCTTCAAATATGAAATATCTACTTACATAAATTTTCTCATGTTGCGGATCATATAGCATGTGTGCCTTGGTCCCTTCCTCTACGCCAAAGTACATCTTTTAGCTTTTGTCATCAATATTTTTGATATATAGGTTTGCAGTCTTAACATGTGATGTACAACCAATGACTCTTAGGTACTCGAAGTGAGATGTCTTGCCGAACCATCCTTCATAGGGGGTGCAAGTGTCTTTCTCCTTTGTTAGTAAAAGGTTTAGCAAATACACTGCATGTTGTATTTCCTTGCCCAAAAAAATCATAGGAACTTGTATGCTCTTGAGTGAGTGATATGAACCAAAAGACATCAATCATACAATATACTTCAATGAAGATGTGAAGAAAAGGTTGTCAAAATTGTCAAAAGATGTTTCAATTCATGCCACATTGAAGAAGAATGAAGTTTGATTGTTATAAATTTTGGGTGGATTACAATTTAGAGTAATTTAGAGTTATTGTATTTCATTAATGTATTTTAAGACTCTTTATTTGTTACAATTACATAATGGTTAATTATGGTCATTAATTATGAATGTTACAACTCTTGTAATTCCTTTAATAGTTTCATTTTGAGGCTAGATAAAGCAATGTATGCTGTATTTGCAAGTAGACTTGGAAAATATAGTAAAAGAAGCATTTGTGCTCTTATTTAGCCAATGACTAAATTTTTTTGCAATTCTATGTAGTTTAGGTTGCATGTAGAATCATTCAAGCTCGACATAATCAATCTTGCTTGTGGAGTGATTCGAATCTCAATCAAGTGTTCTTGTCTTGAGATATTTGATCAACAAGAATCATTCAAGCTAGACATGATCGATCTTGCTTGTGGAGTGATTTCAATCTCAAACAATGTTCTTGTCTTGAGATATTCGATCAACAAGGTAATCCGAATCTTACTCCCCTTGTAGTGATTTCTTATCTTATCAGTAAGCTTCTTGCAGTGTCCATTATTATGCTGTTTCCTCGTTCGATCATACTGTTTTGTTGTGGAGTGTACGGTGTGGTGAATTGATGCTCGATATCTTCCTCTTGATAAAGTTTTGAGAAGTTCTGGGATAAAAACTTGATAAGTCAACCATAATCATCAGCCTAACCATCCAAGATTTTGTTAAAAAAAGAACCCTTGAATCAAAGAAATTAACACCACCTTACCCAAATTTTGGATCAACAAAGAAACAAGAAACAAGGCTAGAATTAGATTACCTCTTGCATTAAAGATCTAGAAGCAAGATTTGTAACCTTGTTCTAAATTGAGTCACTCGACAATCCAACTTGTTCAAGGCTTTGATTGAATGACTCAGATGTAATCTACCACGATAATTGCTTGAAACTTAGAAATGACAAGGATGATGCTCGAATATCTAAGGATCTCAATTTCATTCATCTGTTTTACATAATAATTGGTTGGAATTTATAATATCTCCACAAAAGAAATTTTAGATTCTTCAAATGCCCCGCACTAAAGAAGTTAGTGGTTATAATTTAACTCAGATCCCCTTAAATCTCAACTAAAGATAGTCAATTTGACAAATATCTTCTACAATTTTGTCCATTACAAAAATCATGAAATTAAAAATAATAAATAAAGTTTTCTGAAACTTATCAATCAAATATTCACTTTTGAAGCTGGATCCTTCCTCAATCAAATTATCTTGTAACACATGAAATAATGGTTGAACCGAGCCTACCTAATTTTGTAGATTAAGAATGAATGCTGGTTGAATCTTCTTAGCCTTGGATCATCTAATAGGTCCAGTTGGAACATTTAGAACACCGTGAAGCTTATCATCTTCCCCCTCTTCCAAAGAATTCATCCTCGAATCAGGAAAATCATCACCTACATCAAAAGAACTTAAGTCAGCAACATTGAAAGTAGAATGTACTGAAAATTCTCCAAGTAGATCAATTTTATATGAATTGTTATTAATTATTTCAAGGACTTGACAAGGGTCATCACCTCTTGAATGTAACCTTGTCCTCCATTGACATGAGAATCTTTCCTTGCGAAAATGTATCCAGACCCAGTCCTTTGTTAATTCTCGAAACAACTTTGAAATTTTGTTTTTAAATAATCTCCTTCACCTCTTTGTACAATGTTTTGATCAAATTTTTCTTACTTGTGGTTGTGGCTGCTTCACTCACAAAAATATAAGAAGGAATAGGAAGAAAATATAGAGGGGTAAGTGGATTAAATCTATAAACAACTTTAAAAGGAGAACAACAAGTGGTACTTTGAATTACTCTATTATATGCAAACTCTACAAATGGCAAATATTCATCCCAAGACATAATATTCTGAGAAATAATAGCCTTAATCAATGCTCCTAATGTTCTATTAACCACCTCAGTTTGTCCATAGGTCTGAGGATGACATGTAGTTGAAAACGACAATTATTATAGGGGTTCTATGTAATCTTACTACTCCCATAAAGAATAAGTCAGCAACATGTTTTGCATCTTCCGTCTTTTCCCATGCAATAAAATGAGTCATTTTACTAAATCTATCTACCACATCAAAAATGCTTTCTTTACCCTTTTTAGTGTGCAGCAAACCAAGAACAAAATCCATATAACAAAATCCATAGATATATTAGTCCAAGACAAAATTCATAGATATATTAGTCCAAGGTTCATTAGGTACATTCAAAGAAGTATACAATTCATTTGTTTGTGATCTAGATTTTGGTTCTTTGCATATAAAACATTGGCCACAAAACTTATGAACATTTGCTTCATATTTGGCCAAAAGAAGTGTTCATGAAAATATTATACTTTCTTTACCATATTAGTGTGCAGCAAACCAAAAACAAAATCCATAGATATATTAGTCTAAGAAAGCTTTTATTATTATTATTATTATTATTTATTTATTTTTTTTGTCAGCATGCATCTAACCATATTCATAATTGTCCTCTTTTTTCTTTCTGCCACACCGTTTTCTTGCGAAGTATAAGCCGTTGTCAGCTACTGAATTCTTTGAATGTGAATTCACCACCTCGATCAGTTCTCAAGCCCTTCAAGTATATACAAATTTCTTTTTCAACCATACTCTTAAATCTTTTAAAAATGGAGAATGCTTTTGATTTTTCAGCTAAGAAGAAACTCCAAGTTTTTCGACTGAAATCATCGATACAACTGATAAAATACCTCTTGTTGCTATTGGTGATGGGCGTGATCGGTCCGCATATGTCAACATGTATAAGTTGAAGAATTTGAGATGCTCTCCATGTGCTTTCTTTAGGAAACGAATCTCTTTGTTATTTTCCTATCAAACAACCTTCACATACTTTTGAGAGGGAGCTTTAAGGACCGGCAATCCTGGCACCATGTCCTTCCCTTCAAGTGTTTTTAGTCCTCCAAAACTTAGATGCCCATATCGACAATGTCTTGTTCTTGCGGGATCTTCTGTAATAGCATTGAAGCATGATTGTTTCTTTGGTAGAGATTGAACAAATAGAGTAAATATTATATTTGATGTCATTGAAGTCTCTACAATCAACGCTTTGTCAGGATGATAAATCCTACATCCTCCTTTTTGTATAAGAATTGCAAGACTTTTATATTGTAGCTATCCGATGCTCAGCAAGTTGTCC
Source organism: Cucurbita moschata (assembly GCF_002738365.1). Classification (NCBI taxonomy): domain Eukaryota; kingdom Viridiplantae; phylum Streptophyta; class Magnoliopsida; order Cucurbitales; family Cucurbitaceae; genus Cucurbita; species Cucurbita moschata. The sequence continues at coordinate 99,649 of NW_019268592.1, read as the reverse complement.
TTCAAGTCTAATACATAAATACCTCGGTGATTACTTGCACATCTTATTTACTTTAAACTTTACATTTCCTTTGCTCATCACAGTCATGCTTAAGTTGTCACCCAACTTCACAGTTTGTCGAAAATTCTCATCAATATGATAGGAAAGTTCTTTCTTTCTACACATGTGGTTGCTGCATCTGGAGTCAAGAAACCAAATATTTTTCTTTTCAAATTTCTTCTCATCCACATAGGCCATTAATAGCATCTCTTCACTTTGCATAATTTGCTCTGTCATTCTCCCTTCCAAGACACTCATATTGGTAATGTCCTAATCCATGGCAGTTGTAACATTCCACCGTTGATCTGTCAAAGCTTTGTCCACCTCGTCCTCGAAAGCCACCACGTCCTCTTTCTCTTCTACCAAAACTTCCATCATGTGTGACTTTTAGAGCAATTCTTCCTCACAAACATGGACATTCATGTGTTGCTCTTGCACTAAGAGACTACTTTGTAACTCATCGATGGATAAGAAATCCAAATCATTAGACTCCTCAATCAAGGAAACAATATAGTCGAACTTAGAAGTCATAGATCTTAGGATCTTTTCTATGATATCAATGTCTACCATCTTCTCCCGATGAATTTTCTTTCTATTAGAAATTATGAGAGTTCGAGCAAAGTAGTCTGACACTAATTCTCTCGTCTTTTTGTGAATAACTTTTCACTCTTTGCGAAAAGCTTGTAATTGTACACGTTTGACTCGAGTTGCTCCCTGGTACTTCTGTCTCAAGGAGTCCAAAATATCTTTGGTTGTGTCTTTCTTCATAATGGATTCTAGAGTTGGACGATTTATGGCTTGGAAGAGATAGTTTTTGGCTTTTAAATCCTCCATTTTAAGATCTCCAACTGCTTTATTTATCCTTATGAAAGAACTTCTCCTTGTGCTGCTGCAGAAATTTCTTCTCCACCATGCTCTAATATTCTTTTGATCTGAGAAGGTTTTCCATCATCATAGACTAGTGATCATAATACCCATCCAACTTTGGAAGCAATGGCTGCATAAAATTACTCGTCGTCACCATCTCACTCCTCTTATCTGCTACTTTTCAAGGTATGCAGATCGTCATATCACTCCTCTTATCTTGAAAAGGTTGCTACTTTTCAAGGTATGCCAAGTCGCCATATCACTCCTCCTATCCTGAATTTCAAGGTAAGTAGACTTTGTTACTAAATGTTAAATAAAGGAGAAAACTAAATTCAATATACAATCGAAGTTTTGTTCTTTGATAAACCCAAACCACTATGTAAATAGTTTTACAAGGCCATGGAAAAAGAGAAGAGAAAAGTTGGATAATAAATAGTAACCGCTAACTAACTAATCAAATCACAACTTCCTACACAATCACAAACTAAATCGTTTAATGGGGAAGAGATATATTCTATTTGAAAGGTTATGATAAAATATCTACCATCTTTAATCTTTGTATAGGCCCGTTGGAACATACTTCATGACCATGCATGCATGTACTAAATATTAAATAACGAATCTACCTAAACTATCACCATGGTCATATATGAATAACTTGATACATGTCACTACCAAATGAATCTAACTCTCATGACTCTTCAATTATTAACTAAATACATGCATCTCTCGTGTACATGTATCTCACGAATTCATGTAAGCATAAATGCATGAAACAAGTTGAACATCTAGATAGTTAATTTTATCATTCAACCAACACCAGGGACTAAAAATTGAAATATGTTAAAGTACACGAATTAAATTGAAAACTTTTGAACCATGAATATTAATAAATAAATAAAATATTCATAAAATTTGAAAAGTGTATTAAAAACACAATTATAAGAATGCAAATAGACTAAAAAGAAAAAAACAACCCAAACATTGTTAACTACAGTTTTTAAGCTAAGAACTTGGATAGCAATTACTGCAACATGATCATGCAACATGATCATGAGAAGCAGGCAAGAGGGGGGACAAAAGAATGAAACTCAAAAGCTTCATGGAACCTTATTTGAATTCAACTATTGACCTTTTGCATGTACTCGAAGGATCGATTACAATAAGCAAGGTTAAGAAGATGCAAGAAGATTCAAGAGACCTATACATTGCATCCTTTCAAAGGCTAGCTAATGTACAAGTTGAAACAAAAACTTTTGAGCCCAAAACTTTTTATAGAATTAGCATATCAAATCAAGAAAATAATGAAGTGACAATAAACTCCACTCGACATTGAAAAGTGATTAGAAGACTTTTACCTTTGGTAGTTGAACTACCAATTAAGACAATTTATGTCATGCCTTATTTTCTTCCATTTGTATTTACTAGTTTTTATTAGTAGGGGTAGTTTGTGGTTCGTAGATGAACTTTATTATATTTGGGTTATCTTTTTGGCCTATTTGAGGGCATGTAATATTCATGTTTGAGAATCATGGTTTAATATAAACAAAACCTTTGTTTTTTCTTGATATCTTTTTTGTGTTATTCTTTTTCAAACATTGCTTTAGGTTTGATGTTTAAACTGATTCATTGAATTAGTTTTGATCAAGCTAATTTTGGAGTGAGTCGTCTTAGAATCTAAGAGTGACCATCATAGATTCTAAGTTCGATATAAGAGTTATTCATCTTCTAACCAACTCTTGGTTAGAATCAATTTTTTAAATTAGCTTTCTTTGTGAAAGTTTGCAAGGATTCTAGAAGGATCTCTAGCTTTGTAAAATCCAGTATTGTTGGCACTTATCAGAACCCATTGCCGGAAAGTTGGTAAAAGTCAGCTCTGACTCTACTACAGTCAGAGAAACGCGGTCCCCGTAGAAAATCTCGATGGTTAGAAGCTCAGACTGTGGAAGCTAGACAAGGTTACCAGCAAGAGGAAGATAATGGCAAAGAGTGAGAGTACTTTTTAGCTTTGGAATAATTTCGTTAGGAGATATCATGAGATGGTAACTCGTAGAAAAAAAGACGTTGGGTTGGATAGAACCTCAGCAACGAAAGGTCGAAGAAGGTGAGAGGAAGAGACGATGGCACAGCCGCGGCACATGACTCCTCCGACAGCCGAGGAGCCACTTTACAGATCTCAATTATCTTCACACTTCTTTTTTCCTTCCATGAGTTTTGACAAGGAAGAAGATGACAAGACTTCTACCAAGGAAGAACTGAAAAATGAAGTTATGTTTACAATTATATATTCAACGTGAGGTACGTAATGAGTTTTCTTTTTGTCCTTCTTTAGTATTATAATATGAACCAATAATAGAAAAACATTATTGTATGATTGGGTATATGTACATGTGTCATGGTCTCTAATTGTAATGTCGTTGTCAGCCGTACAGGGATGGCTTGTGTTTACTTGAAAATATAGTAGCACGTGACTTAGAGTATTTTAAGAAATACTCATCAGTGAGCAAACCCGTATAGGGGTTAAATGCAAACACATACAACTTAATGAATAGAACCTATCATAATAGTCTATTTTCCTACGGTGACTATCCTAACGGGTAACTTGGATGTGTACTTAATTTCCCTTTACACGATCCACATGTACGAGTATGGACCCACCAGTCGGTTTGCACACCTTCTAAACCTCTTTCTAGTCGGGCGATCATTCTCTGATAGCTGTTGATGCTGAACACTGTTAGAAATAGCGACCATCATGACAACATTTTGATAAACATAATGATCGTTCTCCTGTCTGTCTCATAGCGTATGCATCCATACTATCATGTAGGATAAGTGGAATCCCTCCATGCATGAGCACACAATAATGACATGAGGTCCCAACATTTTTCCATTTTCATTATCATTTAATACAACCCTGCTAGCGCCTTCCTTCATATCGTATCATTTGTCATATCATTTCTCAAATCGTTTATCATATCATTTATCATATCTTTCATGCGTATGTCGGGGTTATATTTCATGCTAGTTTGTTGTTTTGCATATCAATCATATCATATCATTCATGTCGCACATATATCATATCATAATGTTTTCATGCTTTCAAACATAACAATCCACATCATGCACATATCATATCATATATCATAAAAGTCACATGACATATCCCAAGCATGTCTTCAACATATCATATCTTAGCATATCATATCATAAACATATCAATTCATCAAACACAACATAGCAATCACATCTCATAGAATATACATATCATTTCATAACAGTTTGCATATACGGGCATATGACATGTGCGAAGCCATGGGCACGTGTCATCATACAACACACAATTATAACTAGAAGACAATAAGGTCACTTACTTGTTTGGCCTAGAGCGAAGCTATTACGGCCCCTTGACGCTACTTTCTGGATTCTAATTCTGCCTAGGAGTCTAACATCATTAATTAGAATTCTACCGTTAGAATTGACTCAAAATGATTTAAACTTATTCCTACTAATTTAAACTTACTCTTAATAATTTAAACTAGTTTAGTTTAATTATGCATAAATACTTTAAACTTGACTCCACAAGTTTTAACTAAGTAAAAGGTAGTAACTTAAATTAGCTTAGCCTAATTATGCATAAATACTTTAAATTTGACTCCAAAAATTTCTAGGTAAAAGATAGTAATTTAAATTAGTTTAGCCTAATTATGCATAAATACTCTAAACTAGGTAGACGTACTAACTTTAAATGCTTCTGAAGAATTGAGCGTAGGAGAAAAGGGTTTGAGCATATCAAACCCAAGCCGGATCAACCAAAATGCTAGTTTTGAGCCGCTAGAAAGTGTAGTCTCCGACTGGCTTGAACCGTTCAAGTGGGATGCTAAAATGAAGTGAAGGAACTCTCTTTTATAGTGGAGGCCAACTCTCACTTCTAAGCTTTAAGCAAGATGAGACAATCCTTTCTTTTTTTTTTTTAATTTCAAAATTTTGGACACAATGTATAAGATACCCTCACTCACATGTTTTTACCCAAACAATTTCTATAAAATCATTTATAACAATTATAAATTAAGTCATATCAATAATATTATCAGGATTAGACATTCAATCTTATTCATACTCTATAAACCCTTTACATTATTACTTCCAAAAAGAACTCGGATTTTTGGTGCGATAACCTGATATTTTCCATGTCAACCACATATTTTTCAAGATTACATTAATAACCTTAAATTTATATAAATTTTTTATATAATATATGATAATAAATGTAAACAAAATAATCAAAATTATTCATAAACCTCACCATACGGAAAGAAGTAGATAAAATATGCCTAAAAATACTTTCACCATCAAAATAGTATTTTATTCTAATAAATATGCCAATGGATAACACAATTAAGAATTTAAATGATTAATTAAATATACATTTTTTAGTATTTTTTAATTTAGTCCTTATCCAATAAGCTAAAAATGTCAACTAATTTCTTTAAATAAATACTAAGAAGAAATTTGATACTTCCCTAAAGTTTCTTATTTTAAGCCTAGTATGGTAAAACCAGGTTTTATAGTTTCACTTCTGGGCTTCTACCTTAAAATGCCTATCCTTTTTGGTGTTTCATTTTTTAGCTTTCTCTTAAAGTTTTTAAAGTGTGTCCACTAAGAGAGAGAGGTTGTCATTCTCCTCCCCAACAGAGGATCTCACAATCTACCTTTTGGGGACCAACGTCCTCGCTGACACTCGTTCTCTTCTCCAATCGATGTGGGACGCCCAATCCACACCCCCTTGTAACAGCCCAAGTCCACCACCAACAAATATTGTTCTCTTTGGGCTTTCCCTTACATGCTTCCTCTCAAGGTTTTAAAACTCGTTTGGTAGGGAGAGGTTTTCATACCCTTATAAAAAATGTTTTACTCTCATCTCCAACTGACGTGGGATCTCACAATTCACCCCTTCTAGGCTCAGTGTCCTGCTGGCACTCGTTCCCCTCTCTAATCATGTGGGACCCCCAACCCACCTCCCCTCAGGGTTCAGCATCCTCACTAGCACAGGTAGATATCCTTGGGAGTATTATGGTCATTTTGCACCGTTTGTTGGTTTACCTACTTATCCTTATTCAATGACCACAAAATTTCATATATAATCTTATTATGCTAATATGCTCAACATTAAAACTTCATAGGTAGCAGAGTTTACTTAGTTGGTTATTTTAACATTACTTAAATCTCGAGAAATTTGATCAGTTCAGGGCCTTAACAAACGGTTCTTTGAAGCTTTTCTTTCATACATTCTTAATTTATACTTGGTTTAGGGTTTATACGAAAACTCAAGTGATTCCCACAAGTATTTCTTAAGAAAACTTCAAGGTGGTTACTTACCTCGTCGTTGACGTTCGAGACTTCCGTTCTCGAGCTTCCAGTATATGAATCATTTCAAATTTTCTTCCATAGACTCCTTATTGTGTATAGTTTCTGGAACCATAAAATTTTTCATGAGAACCGATCTGGAAGGGGGTTAAAATTGAGAAAAACCAAGGAAAGGTGAGATTTTGGGTTGACATGGCCGGTCCAGTTGAACCGGCTACATCATCGTCTTCTTCCTCTGGACAGGAAGAAGATGCGCGCGTTTATGTGCGCTTTCGTCTGAAAACGTGGTTCTCCAGCTCTGATCATGCCATTTCAACCCTCCATCTCTTCATGAAACTTAAAGATAGTGTTACAAGGAAGAGCTTGAGATTGATTTCATTCCTTCTCGTGGATCGTAGCCTAAGATATTTGCCTCCAAAGTTCGTCCAAAAATTATTTTCTTGCCAGAACAAAAACAGAGACTTTCTTATTAGGTAGCCGATTCTAGGATTTTTCAAGGCCCGATTTCTTCATGAAACCTCTTCCATATCCTTTACTCAAGCTAAAGGAATTGGCTTGGAGGAACGTCTTTGAGTGTTAGACCTTAATTTCAAAAAATTATTCTCGATCTACAACTCACCCAAAACACCAGATTTTTGTTCTCTTGGGTAGCTTGTTCTACAAAATTTCAGCTCCCGATTCCTTCATCAAGGTTACTCAACTTCTTTCTTTGAAGCTAGAGGAATCCTTAATTGGTAGGGAAATGGACCGTAGATAGGAATTGGGCACTTACCCTCAATTTGAGCCCGAAACTTGTTTCCTTCAATTGGGCACGTTCCTGAGGTTAATTCTCTTCATGATCTTCTATGAAAATATTTTTTGGAGGTATAGAAATTGATTGGGATTGTTCTTGCTGGACGAATTATTGTGTATCCTCAAATTAGATTTTAAAGTTTTTCTTGAAGCTCTTCAATGATGGATTGGATTGGGGGAATGGTTTCTAGGCCTTTTCAGCACTCTATTCCTTCATAGAACTTGTGGGTAATCGTGTTTAGAAACTATAGGAACAAGTTTGAAGGGAAATGATGGAGAATTGCTCTCGAATTTGGAAGAAATTTGAGAGTGGGAGACCTAAAATCTAAATGCTTATTGCTTACGATTATGAGCTCGACCTTGCTCGATCCTTGATCCATATTGTTGCCCCAATTTCAAACTTTACAGGGGAAGCTTCTACCAACATTGAAACCTCCAGAATCGTCGTGATTTGGAGATAGAATTTTCTAAAAAAATCGTTAGAAATATTCTCTCCGATGATCAATGAGCTACCGACTTCCAATTTGAATTCTGATCGCTGTATTTGATGATCTGTGAATGTTCTAGATCGTGTCCAATTTTGGAGGTGATCAACGACTGGATTTTGAGATTCAAAGAATTTTGTGCACAAGATCATTGTGGAGGTTCTGATTTTGAGGAGAATGACATATGTAATTATCCATAATTTAGGGGTATTTTGGTAATTTGTCACTTTTCAAATATTTATTATTATTATTATTATTATTTTCAATAAATCTATAATTTTTCTAAAAATTCTTCTTTCCTTATTGGTCAATTTTCCCTTATTTAATATCTTGAAATTCATTCTCGATAAGGAATTAAAACCGGGGAAAGTTCCTTAGAAATAAAAAAATAAAAAATAAAAAACCCAATTTTTGTCGTTTTCGCTTACTTTTTTATTCGTGATCCTTCTCCAAAGGCCTTAAGTCCTTAAAATTACTTCTTAAGTGGTAGAAATGACTTGCTTAAGACCCTTGTCCTTGCTTAATCCTTTTAATTTCTTTCCTCGGATCCTTTGGGTCTTGCATGGGTGGTTTATTCTCGTTGGAGATAATTTCCTTCATTTTTGGGTGTTACGAATATAACCCCGTCTAGTGTTTCGTACATATCATATTGTTTTTCATATCATTTCTTATATCGTTTATCATAATCATCTCATTTCATAAACACTTTGTAGTCATATTGTTTCCATATGCATGTCTCACACACACAAACACACACACACACACACATATATATGTATATATATTCTTTATTCACATGTCGTATCATAATCATATCATTTCGTAAACACTTCATAATCATATCGTTTCCAAATGCATGTCCTAGCCATATTCTTTCCTAAACTTGTCATAGTCTTATGGTCCTTATACATCTCATAGTCGTATCATTTCATGAACATATCCTAGTCATATCGAACTTGTCATAGTATTATCGTCCATATACATCTCATAGTCGTACCATTTCATGAACATACCTTAGTCATATCGTTTCCATATGCATATTCTAGATCATATTGTTTCATGAACATATCCTAGTCTTACCATTACAAGAATGCGTCCTAACTATATTGTTTCATGAACATATCTTAATCATACCGTTACAAGAATGTACCCTAACCATATTTTTCCATCAATCTATCATAATCATATCCTTTTCTATACATAGCCTAACCATATCGTTATACCAATCATATCTTAGTCATATCGTTACATTGCGTTTATTGCATCCTTCTCGTATCCTATCTCACACATATTATTGAACACATCAAACGGAAGAGTTAACCTATCATTCACATATCATAATATATACATAACATATCATAGTCATGTCGATTCATAAACGATAAACACATATCAAATTTATGACATGTAGAACCACATAGCACTGTCAACATCAAATATAACCATACCGATAGTAAGGCCACTTATTTGGATACCTTAGCCAAAGTTCTATCTAACTCCAAATTAGCTTGCTTTTGTCCCTCAAATTCATTCCCACTTATGTCAAGGTGCTTCACCCTATTAAAGATGTTCACCGAATTCGTCGGTAATTATAATTCCTAAATTTTATTAAGTATTTAACAAATTCTTTATCTTTCCATTTAGATGTGTTGTTTTGGGGAAATAAGTATGTCTAACAATACAATGCCTATTACTAGCGTACAATTTATTAGATACTATAATTTCCTAATATCTTTAAGAATTATCTTATAAATGAGAATATATGTTTGTTATTATATTCACTAGTATAACAAATTAATAATTTGAGATCTTACTCCTTTTTCTCTCTCTTTTCTCTGTGTGCTTTTCATTGTATTAATATCTTTCCTATCTTTTTCCCTGTTCTCATTAGCTGTTTCCCGTTCTCATTCTGTTCTCTTTTTGTGTTTTCATTCCGTCGACATTGACCCATTTTTAAATCTTACTCCTAAATCTTTCCTTTTTCTTACTTTGTATTCTTTTTTTTTTCTTTCAATTATGTTAACACTTATAACAGTTTAATTCTGTTCATATATATTCTTGGGCCAATTTTTAATGGATTCATTTGGCCACTGATATATTACTGATCTGACGTCATTTATTAGAATTCATATAAATTTATTACATTTAATTTCTAACTCGAAGTTAAACAAATGCAACAATTTAAGGAAGATCTAAGGTATAATTGGCTATCTATTTTCATTTTTTCTCAAATCTGACCTCTTTCTTTTCTTTTCTTTTTCTTTTTTTTTTTTTGTGTCAGCAACTGTGATAGGGTGTGAGAGATGGGTTGAGGAGAGATAATTAGTGAAAGAGGTGAGAGGTTAATAGAAAGGAGTGGGGAAGGGTTGTTTATTTATTTATTTAGGCTAATGCATGTTATATGACCAAATTTGAAGATGACCGTAAGAGAAAAATATTTAGAAAAACTCATGGAGCCCAAAAAAATTATAAAATAAAATAGTGAAAAGTTAGGGAAAAAAGGACAAAGCAAAATATATTGACCCATTTCTAATGAGAGGTTTGCAAGTAAGGAAGAATAAAAAGGAAAAAAAAAAGTGAAAATAGGGTTTTGAGGAGAGGGAAGAATAAGAACCAAAATTCACTCCCATCGACCATTTAGAGCAGGAATTTTGCTGAAGTTCCTTCACAAGAAATGCTCGATGACTTTGTAAGAACCAATCTGAGTGCTCAAATCACTTAAATCGTCAAGAATTGAGAAAGTAGAGGAGGTATGAATTTTAAGATTTTTGTCTCAATTTTTCCTCAAATCTAGGAGTTAGATTCCAAAATTTTAATATGATATCCTAAGGAAGATGTTACCCACTTTTTGCGAAGGAATCTTGAGTTAAAAGTAGATTGAAAATTAGAGTTTTAGCGATCATTAAGAAATTAGAAGTTATATATTTTGTATCGATTTTAGATGCATTTATGTCTTTGTGTAACTAACGAATTAAGATGAAAACAATTTTTTTTAGAAATATGTATTAGGACTCTAAAACTTCGGTGAAGGAATCAAGTTGAGTCGAATTAAGAAGAAAATTCAAAACAATTAGAAAAAGATCAAAAACTGAAGGAATCCTTGTGAAAAATCTGCAGAATACTGCGCGAGGAAGACAAAATTCGCGAGGGACACGTCTCAGGTGAGGAGAAGAACTCTCGTCGGCTATCGTAGGAGGACACGCATCAGAATAAGAGGTACGCAATATGTTGCATTGCTAAAGACTAACCCACTCTGAACCATCTACCCGTAGAGACTTGATCCTCCTACACCGATCTGACTTGACTTTGACGCGACCTATATGTGTACATCATCAGATAAAAACTAGAGAAAACCATCGCATTTGCTGAGGATTAAAGACATGAGCTAACCACCTGTATGCTAGCACGTGAACCTCTATGCGTGGTTGCGTGCGTGTGGTGCCATCCCAATGACAGTGAAGGCACCTAAAGGTCCTTTTTTCTTCGGTTTAAATCTTGTTTCTCAATTTTTTGTCCTGGTTTTAATACTGACCTCATTATAACTTGAATTCAAACCTTCTAAAGAAATTGCAGATAATTTGGAACCCTAGCAAGCGAAAATTCAAGCCTGAGAAGACATGCGTCATCCAAGTAAGTAGCCATCTAGACTTTTCTCAAGTAATACTTACAAGGATCGCTAGGAGGAGCTAGCGTCAAGCATATCTTGCTTTAGGTAGTTAGAATATGCATGTTTACTCGACAATTTAGATGAGGAAACTATGTATGTTAAGAAAAATGATTGAAATGTCCCAAGGATGAGTTTTTATGATACATGCCGATTTTAATACTTTTTGTTGTCATAGAATGAAGGATGAGAATTTGTGATATTTGCTCTAGACAATTGATGAATGTTATCTTCTTTTTGAGCTTGTATGAAATACTTAATATATTAGATACATTACATATAAATGATAAAATATATTTATTATATTAGATATATTAAACCTAAAATAGAAAAATATATTTATTATTTTTTATACCTTAAATATTAAAATAATTAATAAATATTAGATATATTAAATAAAAACATATTTTTAAAATTTGAATGAGATTCAAATTAATTAAATATAAATTAAGATACCTAATATTTAATGAAATTATGAATTAAATAAGATAATATATTCTAATGTATTAGATATTCAAATATATTATTAAGTGAATATCAAAAGTCTTTAGAAATAGAATCATTGAATTGAGCCAAAATGCATCTCAAACTTTCTCCTCTAGACCATTCTCTTGGAAACTTTATTTCTCTAATTTCTTATGGATTTTCTTTAAAGAGAGTAACACTTTAAGCCTCGAGAATTAATTTTCTAAATTTTTTTCTTTAAAGTTTGAACTCTAGAAATTTATTGAGGGTTTTAGAGTCCGAGTTTCAAGATTATATAGAAGAGAAAAATGTTCTTACGAACTCCAAACAAATATAAAAAAAAATGGTAACTTTGACACCGCTTTCATAATGAAGGGTTTGTAAGAGTCCTAAACAGACCATTAAGGAAGAAGAAAAGGGAAAAAGTAGAAAATTGAAAAGAATAGGAAGAGAGTAAGGGTTTTCGAGAGAGAGGATGAAGAAGAACCGACATTTGCTCCAACCGGCAACTTAGAGTCAAAATTCGAACTATGTTTCTTCATAAGAACTAATGAGTAAATGTTGGAAAACCAATCTAGGGGCTTGGATCACTCAAATCGATCAAGAATTGAGAAAGTAATGGAAAGAAAGATTTTCGAATTTTTATCTTGGCTTTTCCTCAGATATGTGAGATTTAGAAAGTGTTAGATTATGAAATTTTAGTATGTTACTCCAGGGAAGATTTCACACAACTTTCCTGAAGAAACCTTTGAGTCGATTTAGAATATAAGGAAAAGTTTCGAGAGTCTCAAGAAACAGCAAAAAATTAGTTTTTGACAAAATTTTGACTTGATTATTTCTTTACTTAGTTAACCTAATAGAATGAAAAACTAAGTAAATAGAATGAAAATAATTTTGATGAAAAATAAATTAAAACTCTAAAACTTTTGTGATGAAAGAAAACTAGTTCGAGTGATGTAAAAAAGATGAAAAAAAAAAGATTGAAATCTTGAAAACTAATGAAGAATCGTATTGCGGTGAACTCAAATTTTGATAAAGAGAGTGACACGCATCCAACATTGGTTGAGACACGTGTTGCTAACAGTAGAAGAAGCGCGATTAGTCGAGAGAGTGACGTGTGCTGATGGATGGTGCACGAATCGGTGGAGAGATTTGAGTGGAATGGTCACGTGAAGTGTAATGACTTTAATTTAGCTTAAATTGTTATTTAAATATGCTAATCTATTGACAAACAAATCATTTGTCAAAATCTAATTACTTCTTCTGTCTCTCTCACTTGTCAAAATTTAAATATGTGAAGACGCATGAGCTAAGTATTTTATACCATTCAACCTTTGTTTGAATTCTTTTTGCTTGGATTTGATATTTACGGTACTATGACTTGAATAAGGTCCTACTAGAGAAATTTTTAAAAATTTGGAGCTCCTAACACATTTAAAAGCTATCTCATGACGACATGCATCATCCACATAAATAGCCATTCATACTTTTCTCAATTAATACTTGTAGGGACCACTCAAAGTGTTAGTAGTGAACATATCTTACCTTGGGTAGTTAAAATATGCAGAATCTCATAATGACATTTTTAGATTAGAATGTAATACATGTTTAAAATTACCGAAACACCCTTAGGATGAGAATTTAAGATACATGCCCATTTTAACGCATTTCTAGAGCTAGAATGAAGAATGAGATATTGTGATTTGTGCTCTAGGAAATTGATGAATGTTATCTCTTTGTTGAACATGTATGAAACGTGATGTAGTATGTTTAGCTACAGGTGATTAATTGTGCCTTATTCCTGTAGAGCGTGTTTATTTGCACAAAGGTAGGACTAAGGCGCTAGAGTCCGACCAACGAGATGATGACTTAAGTTAGAATACTAACAATAGACTGAGCATCTTAGAATCGCGAGAAATGATCTACTGATCTAGACCCTAGTGGTCACATACTAGAATAGAGTACCTGTATTTGAAAATCTCTTGGTGGAGCTAGAGTTTAAATTGACAAAGAGCTTGGGTTGCATGTATCCCTTACAATGTCCAATCTAGCAATAAGGAGGAACTTCCTCAAAATCAACTCATTTTCATTTCACATATACCTTTACCACGAGTCTTGCTTTATGCTTGACATTTCCTTCACTATTCTTCTTCATCTTAAACACCCACTTCAAACTGATGGATTTGTATCTGGGCGGTAAGTTAGTCAGTGCCCACGTCTTATTCTTCTCAATGGCTTCAAGCTCTTTTTGCATGGCCTCTTGCCACATCGTCTCAGTTGCTGCCTCACAGTAAGTTCTCGACTCCTCGACTGCGAGCAACACTAACTCATCGGGATTTAACTCTTCTTCAAGTGCATCTGCATAAATTCCAAGAATGAAATTTCTTTGATCTACCCTCTGTTGTGGATCCTCATGTGCTCTCGCATGAGCTTTCTTATTCTAGAGAATTCATCACACATTTTGTGTCATCGGTGATGACATGTGTGGACATGTTGGTGTCGGTGTCGTTGTCGGTGTACTTTCTAGGTCTGTTGCGTGTTCCTCTTCTTCCAAGGGAGTGAACTCTATAACAGTGTGCTTGTTATTGCCAATGCTGCACCAATCCCACTTCTTCTCTTCTTCAAATATGAAATATCTACTTACATAAATTTTCTCATGTTGCGGATCATATAGCATGTGTGCCTTGGTCCCTTCCTCTACGCCAAAGTACATCTTTTAGCTTTTGTCATCAATATTTTTGATATATAGGTTTGCAGTCTTAACATGTGATGTACAACCAATGACTCTTAGGTACTCGAAGTGAGATGTCTTGCCGAACCATCCTTCATAGGGGGTGCAAGTGTCTAGCTCCTTTGTTAGTAAAAGGTTTAGCAGATACACTGCATGTTGTATTTCCTTGCCCAAAAAAATCATAGGAACTTGTATGCTCTTGAGTGAGTGATATGAACCAAAAGACATCAATCATACAATATACTTCAATGAAGATGTGAAGAAAAGGTTGNNGTCAAAATTGTCAAAAGATGTTTCAATTCATGCCACATTGAAGAAGAATGAAGTTTGATTGTTATAAATTTTGGGTGGATTACAATTTAGAGTAATTTAGAGTTATTGTATTTCATTAATGTATTTTGAAACTCTTTATTTGTTACAATTACATAATGGTTAATTATGGTCATTAATTATGAATGTTACAACTCTTGTAATTCCTTTAATAGTTTCATTTTGAGGCTAGATAAAGCCATGTATTATTTGTAAGTAGACTTGGAAAATATAGTAAAGGAAGCATTTGTGCTCTTATTTAGCCAATGACTAAATTTCTTTGCAATTCCATGTAGTTTAGGTTGCATGTAGAATCATTCAAGCTCGACATAATCAATCTTGCTTGTGGAGTGATTCGAATCTCAATCAAGTGTTCTTGTCTTGAGATATTTGATCAACAAGAATCATTCAAGCTAGACATGATCGATCTTGCTTGTGGAGTGATTTCAATCTCAAACAATGTTCTTGTCTTGAGATATTCGATCAACAAGGTAATCCGAATCTTACTCCCCTTGTAGTGATTCCTTATCTTATCAGTAAGCTTCTTGCAGTGTCCATTAT
Source organism: Cucurbita moschata (assembly GCF_002738365.1). Classification (NCBI taxonomy): domain Eukaryota; kingdom Viridiplantae; phylum Streptophyta; class Magnoliopsida; order Cucurbitales; family Cucurbitaceae; genus Cucurbita; species Cucurbita moschata. The sequence continues at coordinate 84,372 of NW_019268592.1, read as the reverse complement.
TATGTTGTTTCCTTGTTCGACCATACTGTTTTGTTATGGAGTGTACGGTGTGGTGAATTGATGCTCAATATCTTCCTCTTGATAAAATTTTGAGAAGTTCTGGGATAAAAACTTGATAAGTCAACCATAATCATCAGCCCAACCATCCAAGATTTTGTTAAAAAAAGAACCCTTAAATCAAAGAAATTAACACCACCTTACACAAAATTTAGATCAACAAAGAGATAAGGCTAGAATTAGATTACCTCTTATATTAAAGATCTAGAAGAAAGATTTGTAACCTTGTTCCAAATTGAGTCACTCCACAATCCAACATGTTCAAGGCTTTGATTGAATGACTCAGATGTAATCTACCACGAGAATTGCTTGAAACTTAGAAATGACAAGGATGATGCTTGAATATCTAAGGATCTCAATTTCATTCATCCGTTTTACATAATAATTGGTTGGAATTTATAATATCTCTGCAAAAGAAATTTTAGATTCTTCAAATGCCCCCCACTAAAGAAGTTAGTGGTTATAATTTAACTCGGATCCCCTTAAATCTCAACGAAAGATGAAGTCAATTTGACGAACAACTTCTACCATTTCGCCCATTACAAAAATTATGAAATTAAAAATAATAAATAAAGTTTTCTAATAACTTATCAATCAAGTGCAATTTATATCAACTTCATCTGCTACTTCAACCATGCAAATATTCACTTTTGAAGCTCGAAATGGTTCTTCCTCAATCAAATTAGCTTGTAACACATAAAATAATTGTTGAATCGAGCCTATCTAATTTTGTAGATGAAGAATGAATGCTGGTTGAGTCTTCTTAGTCTTGGATCATCTAATAGGTCTAGTTGGAACATTTAGAACACCGTGAAGCTTATCATCTTCCCTCTCTTCCAAAGGATTCGTCCTCGAATCAGAAAAATCATCACCTACATCAAAAGAACTCAAGTCAGCAACATTGAAAGTAGAATGTACTGAAAATTCTGCAGATGCATGTGATGATCAATTAGTTAAGCGCATACCTTTAATTGATCAAGAACCTCATACATTTAATTGATCAGCAATTAGTTATGCCTTTTGGGTTAACTAATGCTCCTAGCACATTTAGGTGCTTCATGAATCACTCCTTCAGAGAATATTTGGGAAAACATGTTGTCATGTATTTTGATGATATTTTAATTTATTAAAAGACTTTGCATGAGCATGTGGAGCATGTTAAGTCAGTTTTGATTACACTTGGAAAAGAAAAATTTTATGCTAATTTTAATAAGGATAATTTTCGCATGGAAAAAAGTTAACTTTCTTGGCTTTATTATCGGTAAAAATGAAGTAGAAGTAGATGAAGAGAAAGTTAACTTTATGCTAATTTTAATAAGTGTAGTTTTTGCATAAAGGATTCATCTTGTTCCAATGCAAGAATGGTGACCAACATTTAGTGACCAAGATATACTATATCTCAAACTTGAAGAGTAACATTATCAGTCTTGGAGAGTAACATTACTGATCAAGGTATGACGGAAGAAGGAAGCAGAGTGTAGTTAGTTGACTCGTTCCTCAAGATGTTCGACATAAATGAATCATGTTGAGATGAGTAATGTGAAAAGATATATGAAAATAGGATGAATTGATGAATTCTATATTTTTTCTCCGAAGTTGCAAGTGTTGAGGAGAGGGGAGGAAAACGCGTCAAGCACAAGGAGGACAAGTGCCAAGTGTTCGCTTGAGGCACGCATTGTGTTGTCTGGATAACCTAACTCGAGTCGTCTCTATTAAGATGGACCTGTCATAGTCGAGCTAGCTGTTCGTAGCCGATGTTTGGAGATCAGCAAACCTCTGTATATCATGCAAGGCATGATCATCATCATCATCATTATAGTGTACGCATCCATACTCATCATCATAAATGAGGAAGTAACCTGATGTATATGAACACACAATATGCATGAAGTCGATGTAGTTTTTATCTTTAAATCATTCTTATGACACAACCTTATGCATCTTTCACACATTACCCTAGGTAACATGCATGCATTGACCTTCATACGTTCATCATCACTTACATCAATTAAGGTTGTGCCTTAGAAAACTTATTGTCATAATGTTTCATGACATTTAATACATCCACATTATCTTAATATGAAAGATCATCATATTAAGTCATCTCATATCATCATGTCATCATCCCATATCATCATATACATAATCATACAACATCATTACATCATTATATTATTATAAAACACAAAGTATAAATAACGCGTGCAAGGATCACTGGACACGTGTCCTCATATATAAGGTAAGTCTTCCGACTGAGTCGATAGTAAGACAATTTACTTGATTAGCTTAAGTTGGTTTCACCAATTTATCCCTAATAAAAGTTCGATTTTGTCATTTGAGATTCAAGTTAACCGATGTGAGCTCATGTCATCAATTTCAAGTTCAAACTTCTCTAAGACTATTTCGCTAAATTTTACAGTGGTCCATGTGCTAGCCTTCCTGCAAACATTAGTACTTTGCATGATTAGAGTTTTGCGAACATGATTTTTAATATTATATATATATATATATATATATATATATATATATATATATATATATATATATATATNTATATATATTATTTATTAAAGATTTTATTTTCTTTCCCTATTTGCTTTTTTTTTTTTATTTATTCACAGGTCTTTTTTTTTTTCCTTATTAAAATGGCTACGTATTGATATTCTAAAACGCATAGAAAATTCTTGTCATTTACTCTGAGCTAAATGACCTATACAAATGACATCTCTCCTCCCTATCAAACTAAATATACTTAAATTTTAAAAAAATAAATTCTTTCCCAATTAATAATCTTCTTAATAATGAATTGGTTGAAGTATTTTAGGGAAGAGTTGGGAGAGGTTTGTGACAGATTAGCTATTATTATTTTTTATTATTTAACTAATTTTTTTCTTTATTTTTTTATTTTTTATTTTTATTTTTTATTTTTATTTTTAACTTTTTATTTTTAACTGCTGTTGTAGCATATACCTTTAAAAAAAAAAAAAAAAAAAAAAACTTTCATCCCCAAATTGCCTTAATCTCGGAATAACTTTGGTCCTTGCCTATCTGTAAAAGTTTGTGGTCTAAAGCGTACATGAAATCAATCAAGTATTTGTGAATCATTAATATGTGATGTAAGTTATGTGGTGCAAAAAGAGACTATGGTAGGGTTGATCTGTATGTCACTGGTCTGATCCAATCTTTGCAATTTCATTTGAACTTTAATATGTCCATCGAGGCCACTTTCAAGCACACCTTAATCAGTTCTTTATATTCAATAAATAGTCGCATGGCCGAATCATATCTTCTTATCAAAACTAATGCATTCAATGTAAAGCGCTAAGGTGTCAAAACTAATACTAGAAACCTTCAAATACTTAATTTAGCCTTAATTCCTAACTTTTTCACTTCCGTCCACGTGATTTACTCTCTTCTTTTAACATTTTTTTAAGGTTAACCCATTTTTAGTACATAGCTTTGCAGTGAGAACCTTGGTTCAAGTTCTTATCCTTTAAACACTCCCCCTGAGAGACATCTAGGATTCTATGCTCGTTGAATAACTTAAACCTATCGTATGTCAAAGGTTTCATGTGTTCCCCACTACATAGTATAATACTTGCATCCAAGACTTCATGTGTTCCGTGCCATACAATCTGCGTATCTATGTCCAAGGCTTCATGCATTTTTTGGAACATAGTTTGAGTACCTACACCCAGGGGTTCACACGTTCCCGGCCACATAGTTTATGTCATAGGACCATGTTGCACTCCTCATCGAGAAGTCTTTAGGATATCTATAATGACCCTAAATTTCTACCTTAGAGCGGGAAGGAATAATTAGACGAAAAACACTATTTAATTTTGGTATCAATCATAAAAGCCAGTCTACAAGTGGATCCAGTAAAATAAGACTTCTTTGTATTAAATTCGTTTATTACGAATCATTAAACAATTCATTTTTTTTTTACAAAATAACATTTTATATATTTTTAAAGACTAATCATTAAAGACTAAGGGCTCATGCTCGTCTCTTATGCGAAAACATAACTCTTAAAAGAAAGATCATTTATAACATAAATATTGAAAACATTTAAAACATTCTCTTCTTTGAAGAACACAGCCATGGTCTTACCTGTTTAAATAAAAAATAATAAAATTTAGAGAAAAAATAAATAAATAAATACAAAATAATTTAAAACTATGAAATGCAAAACAACCTATTCTAACCTAAGACTAGGAATTTAAATATGAGTCTACCCTATGCACGTGCCACAGTCTTTGCTCGCGATTCTGTCATCCTCCGGTACATGTGCGCCTTGCTTTTACCTGAAAAATGATGTGACACATGGCCTGAGTATTTTGAAAAATACTCCGTAAGTGACCCCATTATAGGGGGCCATGCAAATGCAAACACATGGAATCATGTTCTTAGGACCTATCTCTATCTCATCTAGGGATGACCTCCAGTCTCGGACTACTATGGATGTGTAGTACTTCCCTACATACGACCCGTACGTGCGAGTGTGAATCTCCAGGGCTCGCACACCCCCTAGACCCTCTCTGGTCAAGATATACTCTGTAGCGACATTTTGAGGTCAATGGAACCCCTTGGTGTCATGCTCCCCATGAACATCCTCATCATCATATTGTGCGCGTCTACACTCATCGTCTCTGGGAAAGTATCCCTATGCTTATGAACATACAACATGCATGAGGTCTCTCTAAATTCCATCTTATCATCTCTTCTAACACAACCATCTAGTCTCATCTCTTTGTTACATTAAGTAACACATGCTCGTTGGATATTTATATTAATATCATTTTCATGCTCTTAGGGTTGTATCATATGTCGGTCCTATCGACATGATGCAATATGCCACTCATCATCATATAACATGCTTCATATGGAAAACATCAATATATTAAGACAAACATCATGTAATCATCATACTCATTATATCGTGGATTTTTCAATTAAATGAAGTCAGCATTTTGACTTTCTTCATTTTAATTCAACAATTAATTTAAATAATTAATTTCAAATTAAAGTAATATTAAATAATTAATTAAACTATTTAATTAATATTTAATATTAATTCAAATAATCGACACATATTTGAATAAAATATTTAAATCTTATTTAAATATCTGAGATTCTCTCTTTTTGTTTAATTTGTAAATAAAACAAAAATGCGGTTAAATATATCGTATATTTAGAGCATATTCCCTAATTCAAATTCGAACACTTCGAACTCACTTGTCACACTGTTCTATGGTTTAGTCCGATATGAGCTAGCAGAGGGACCTAATGGACCTATAGATCATGGGCTCCAACGATCTAAGATCAACCGGTTAAACTTATTAACCTTGTTAACCAACATTCATTAACTACTAGGACACTCCACTATAGCCTAGTAGTTACTCCCCTCACTATAGATATATTTCTGTCCATTTGATATAACCATGATTATTAAGTCAATCCTTCACAGGTTGTTCATAACTAGAGTTGGGTCAATTTACCGTTTTACCCCTAAAGTTACTTCTTGTTCCTTATGTCTCACTGATCCTCTAATGAACAATTGGTTTGTGGTCCAACCAGTAAACCGAATCCCTCTCAAGCCAATGAGAGGGTGAGGGCCCCTTGTTCAAGACCTAGAGTCAGTGCTTAAGGGAACTACCTCTCTTCTATCCCTAAAAGTGGGTAGGAGTGAATTCCATCTTGCACCCCACGTCCCCAGCCATTCACCCAGACTTACCCTTGAAATGAGAGGCCTATTGAGTCAGTGAACTCGAGCCACTCTCATCCATGCAAATCTAAGGATAATTCCGAATAAACAGGAGTTCATGGTTAGCTCAGGATTAAAATCGAGTTACCTAGGTCATCGAATGAAAAGAAAATCAGTCTCAACAGTAAACGACATTATAAAGTGAGAGTGATTTTCTTCATGGTTCGATCTTATGCAATACTCATTGGATAGGACACCCCCACTCACATGTCTCCACATGTACAATTTAGTGATCACATTGTTTATGTCATATACAAAAGTGGGCCACATCCATAGTGTCCCCAGGATAGGGTACTCAACCTTATCCCCATACTATAGATCATTTTGACTACATACTTGAACTTGATCCACTCTTATGTCTCTACATATAGTTCAAGTAATCATACTATAGTCAGAGTGTTCTTAGTTTATTGGATTTAGATTAATGATCGTAAAGTTCACTTTATTCAATAACAATCTTTACTGAATAAACAACAATAATAACTTTATTGAAAATAGAATATGTTTTTGTTTACATACTATGAGTTTTAGAACATAAAACCCAACAATGTCGTTGTGTGGGGGGGGGGGGGG
>NW_019268592.1:53674-77965 GCF_002738365.1 Cucurbita moschata | reverse complement strand
GGAGTGTGTTGGGTGTGTTTCTGGTCGAGGCGCAGAATTTGTGTCGCATCCTCGAGTGCACTAGTCATGTGTTGGTGACACATGTCACCCTCGGGATGCAACGCGTCGCGGACTTCAAAACAAGCACGTGTGTTGAGTCGTCGTATTTAATAAAACGAAGTGGTATGTCAAGTGTGGTGTCTACATGAGTGACACATGGGTCGTCGAAATTTAAAGGGCCAAAGGGGTAGGTCTGCATGAGTGACACATGTGCTGTCGAATTTAATGGGCCGAAGGAGTATTATGTCTGCATGAATGTGGTGTCTGTATGAATGACACATGGTGATAAGCGCCTACAATGCTGGAGTTTGCAAAGCTAGAGGTTCTTCTAGAATCCTTGCAAAATGCTCACAGAGAAAGCTAACTTAACGGATTGATTCCAATCAAGAGCTGGTTAGAAGATGAATGACTCTTAGATCGAACTTGGAATCTATGATGGTCACTCTTAGATACCAAGACAATTCACTCCAGAATTAGTTTGATCAAAACCAATTCAATGAATCGGTTTAAACATCAAACCTAAAGCAAGGTTTGAAAAAGAATAATACCAAAAGGGTATCAAGAAAACACAAAGGTTTTTTGTGTATTCAACAAAATCCCCCAAACATGAGTATTACATGCCTTTAAATAGGTCTAAAAGGTAACCATAACATAATATGGTTCAGCCACCAACCATAAATTACTAATCAATTCTATTAAATACAAAGTGAAGCAAATAAGACATTAATAAATTTCCTTAATTGGTAATTCAACTACCAAAGGAAAGTCTTCTAATTACTTTGCATAAATTTCCTTATTGGTAATTAAACTACCAAAGACAAGTCTTCTAATTACTTTCCAATATTAGCCACTCCATTATCTTCTTGATTTGATATGCTAATTCTATAAAGATTTTTGGGCTCAAAAGTCTTTGTTTCAACCGGTACACTAGCTAGCTTTTGAAGATGCAATGTATAGGCCTCTTGAATCTTCTTAACCTTGCTTCTTGTAATCGGTCCTTCGGGTACATGTAAAGGGTCAGCAGTTGAATTCATATCATCCTCCCTTTCTTTAAAGGGATTTGTCCTCAAATCAAGGTCTTCATTCCCTACATCAAATGGAGTCAAATCAGCCACATTAAAAGTTGAACTTACATTGTACTCACCTCTGAGATCTAGCTTGTATGCATTGTCATTGATCCGCTNAAAAGGACCATCTCCTCTTGGTTGAAGTTTTGACTTTCTCTGACTTGGAAACCTTTCCTTTCGTAGATGGACCCAAACCCAGTCACCTTGTTTAAAAATCAATTTCTTTCTTCCTTGGTTCTTGCGCGTAACTAGTTTTTTATTTTTGTTGTCAATTCTTTCTTTTATGTCTTTGTGAATTTTTTTTATGTATTCGGCTCTTGAAGAAGCTGCATCATTAGCAAACATATTAGGTGGCAAAGATGATAAATCTAGAGGAGTTAAAGGATTAAATCCATACACAACCTCAAATGGTGAACACTGAGTGGTGCTACGTATTGCTCTATTGTATGCAAATTCCACAAAGGCAGAGTCACTTCCAAAGACTTAAGATTTTTAGAAATTAGTGACCTAAGTAAGACTCCTAATGTTCTATCAACGACCTCAGTTTGTCCATCGGTTTAGGGTGACATGTTGTAGAAAATAGAAGCTTGGTTCCCAACTTTCCCCACAAAACCATCCAAAAATGGCTTAAAAATTTTACATCCCGGATACTAACAATGGTTTTGGGAATACCATGCAATCTAACCACTTCCTTAAAGAATAGATTAGCTATATTCGTAGCATCATCTGTTTTGTTACATGGAATGAAATGTGCCATCTTACTAAACCTATCAACCACCACAAAAATGCTATCATGGTGTCTTCTAGTCTTTGGTAATCTTAGAACAAAATCCATGCTAATGTCAACCCATGGTTCACTAGGAACATCTAAAGGTGTGTAAAGACCATGTGGTTGTGTCTTAGACTTAGCCTCCTTACATTTAAAACATTGCTTGCATACTTTGTTCACATCTTTCCTCATTTTCAACCAATAAAAATGTTCACACAACATGCTATATGTTTTAAATTTTCCAAAATGTCCCACAAGTCCTCCCCCATGAGCCTCCTTCACAAGTAACTCTCTAATAGAACATCTAAGGATACAAAGTTTACCCTTCCTAAATAGCATATCATCGAACACCATATGATCTTGCACATGTTTCCCTTCTAAACATTGCATATACACATCATAAAATTCAAAATTTTCAACTTTGTACAATTCAATAATGTGTTTAAAACCAATAATTTTTGCAGTAAGGGAAGAAAATAAAGCATACCTTCTTGATAATGCATCTGCGACCACATTATCCTTCCCCTTTTTGTAATGGATTACATAAGGAAACGTCTCAATGAATTCCACCCATTCAGCATGTCTCCTATTTAGCTTTGTTTGGCTTTTGAGGTGCTTCAAACTTTCATGGTTCGTATGAATAACAAACTCTTTTGGCCACAAATAATGTTGCCAAACTTGCAAAGCCCTCACAAGTGCATATAACTCTTTGTCATAAGTCGGATAGTTGAGTTGTGCTCCATTAAGCTTTTCACTAAAGAACATGATTGGCCTTTTTTCCTGCATTAAAACAGCCCCTATGCCTATGCCTAACCCACTTGCATCACATTCAATTTCAAAAGATTTATCAAAGTTAGGTAAAGCAAGACAAGGTGCATTGGTTAACTTATCTTTCAGTTCATTGAATGCATTCTCTTGTTTTTCCTTCCATTCAAATTTCACATGCTTTTTAACAAGTTCATTCAATGGTGTTGCTATGCTACTGAAATCCTTAATGAATCTCCTATAGAAACTAGCCAAATCATGAAAAGATCTTACCTCGGTTGCATTTGTGGGTGTTGGCCATTCTCTAATAGCTTTTACCTTTTCTTCATCAACTTGTACTCCCTTCTTTCCAACTAAGAACCTTAGGAAGTTGACTTGGTCTAGACAAAATCTGCACTTTTTGAAGTTGGTATAAAGCTTCTCTTCTCTAAGTTTAAACAAAATTTTCTTAACGTGCAAAATATGATCATTCAAGCTTTTTGAGTAAACAAGGATATCATCAAAGTATACAACAACAAATGTTCCAATATAGTCTCTCAAAACATGATTCATTAGCCTCATAAAAGTACTTGGTGCATTTGTAAAGCCAAATGGCATAACGAGCCACTCATAAAGCCCAAACTTTGTTTTGAAAGCCGTTTTCCACTCATCTCCCACATTCATTCGAATTTGATGATAACCACTTTTAAGATCTATTTTTGAAAACAGATTAGCACCATATAATTCATCCAACATGTCATCCAATCTAGGAATAGGGTGTCGATACTTTACCGTTATCTTGTTGATGGCTCGACAATCAACACACATCCTCCACGTGCCATCTTTCTTGGGTACCAAAATCACAGGAACCGAACAAGGACTCATGCTTTCTCTGACATATCCTTTATCCATGAGTTCTTCCACTTGTCTCTGAATCTCCTTAGTCTCGGTGGGATTGGTCCTATAGGCAGCCATATTTGGAAGAGTTGCCCTAGGTACGAAGTCAATTTGGTGTTCAATCCCTCTTAGAGGGGGTAATCCCGTACATGCATCTTCATGTGGAAATATGTCATTGAATTCCTGCAAAAGAGACTTAAAAGCACTTGGCAAAGCATCATCAGTTTTTGGTTCCATTGCTAAACACATTCCTTTGCACACATTCCTTGGGCTAACATATTCCTCATTTCTCCCATTCTTATAACCAAACTCACATTTTCTCTCTTTTCTTCAAAATCTTTTTTTTTCTCTCTTGGTTTTCACTCATCCTTTGCCCCTCACTTTTCTCTTTTTTTTTTTTCACTCTTATCTCTCTCTTTTACCTTAGTTTCTTCTCTCCACTGTTGTTCTTCATATTCTTTTCTTTTCTTCTCTAATTTCAATTGGTCACAATGTACTTCATATGGAGACAAAGGAAGTAAAGTAAATTTCTTCCCACACAAAGTAAAAGTATACTTGTTCATCAAACCATCAAATGTTACCTTTCTATCATATTGCCAAAGTTGGCCGAATAAGATGTCCCCCGCATGCATTGGTACGACATCACAAAGAACTTCATCCTTATATCTTCAAAGTGTAAAGGAAATAAGAGCTTGGAAGTTCACCTTAATTTCTTCTTTGTTTTTCAACCATTGAAGTTTATATGGTTTTGGATGGGGATGGACAGAAAGTTGAAGTCTTTTTACAAGGAAGCTGCTTAGCACATTTGTGCAACTTCCATTATCAATCACAAGTTGCATGGGTTTCCTTGGATCAAACATCTTGTGTGGAACAAGTTTTCCCTTTGATCTTCAAATTTCTCTTCCATGATTTGAATATTAAGTACCCTTCTTGTGATCAAAGATATGGAATTACCTTCTTCAACATACTCATCATCATATGCTGCGATTTCTTCCACAAGCTGTGAATCATGATCCTCACATTCATCATCTGAATCAAGTATACCATTCCTTATCGCCATAACTTTTTTATTAACACACTCTTTGCTCATGTGTCCAAACCCTTTGCACTTCCAACATTGAATAGAACTAGACTTCTCCTTTACCGTCTTTGAAACTTCATTCGTTTTACCAATGGAACTCTCAGCCTCCACTCTTTTAGCAGCCACAAACTTTTCTTTTGGTGACATTGATTCATTTCTATTCACAAAACTATCCTTGTTCCAAGTTTTAGAATTTGAAAAGATGTTAGTTCGTGATGTGTACCTTTTTTAATGCTCTTTTTCTTCCTTCAATTGATCTTCAATTTTGAGAGCATAATGATACATGTCTTCCAGATATGGTGGTGGATTTCTGTCAACAAGATGAGCAATTGCTCGATTCAAACCTCCAAGGAATCTAGACATGGTATCTTCTTCTTCTTCTCTAACATTTGCTCTTTCCATCATAGTTTCCATCTCTTGATAATATTCCGCCACACTTTTTGTTCCTTGCCTCAAACCTTGCAATTTAGTTTTCAAATTTCTTTCATAATTTTTTGGCACATACCTTTTTCGCATGGCTTCTTTAAGTTCTTCCCATGTCTCTATTGGATCCTCCTCTTTTCTTCTTCTCTCGGATTTGAGATGTTGGTACCAATCACAAGCATGATTGGTAAATTCGGCAATAGCAAGTCCCATCTTCTTATTTTCACTATAGGTGTTGCAATCGAACACATGCTCTATCTTTCTTTCCCATTGCAAGTAGGCCTCAGAATCTACCGTTCCACAAAAGTGCGGGATTTTGAGTTTAACTCCCCCATCTCTATCTTCATGTACTCTTTCCATCCTTCTAGGTTGCATAATAGTTGCATGGTTATTTCTTCCTCTCCATCTACCATCAACTTGTCTTTCTTGTGCTACTATACCTTCATCTTCTTGTAATGTTTGTTCTTGTCTTCGTTGTTGCGCCCTTCTTTCTTGTCTATCTTCCATCATCATTTCCATCATACCTTGAATTGCTTGAAGAATGGTTGTATTAAGGTCTGGTACTGGTGGTACTGCTTCTCCATTATGTGACATTTTGTTATCAAGGAACCTCTCCACACTTCTCACAAAAATTTCACTTAGGGACACTCGTGTTTAACACTCAAAGGTAGGCTTTTGATACTAGGTCAAGAATGTAAAGGCAGACTTTTTTTTTTTTTTTTTGGTGCAATCTTGCTTTAAGCTTGATTATAACCAATTCAACGATCAATTCTAACAAGCTAAGACTAGTATCTCAAGGATCAAGAGCTTGAAAATAAATGATAAGAACTGACTATATATTTTTTTTTCTCTCCGAACTGATTTTTTTTCTTTTTTTTTTTTCGATAATCTGAGAGAGAAAACAAAATTGATACAAATAAAAAAAACAATAAAAATATTTCACCTCTAGAGCGGCCAAAGAACGTCGACCAAATGCTCTGATACCAAATGATAAGCGCCTACAATGCTGGAGTTTGCAAAGCTAGAGGTTCTTCTAGAATCCTTGCAAAATGCTCACAGAGAAAGCTAACTTAACGGATTGATTCCAACCAAGAGCTGGTTAGAAGATGAATGACTCTTAGATCGAACTTGGAATCTATGATGGTCACTCTTAGATACCAAGACAATTCACTCCAGAATTAGTTTGATCAAAACTAATTCAATGAATTGGTTTAAACATCAAACCTAAAGCAAGGTTTGAAAAAGAATAACACCAAAAGGGTATCAAGAAAACACAAAGGTTTTTTCTGTATTCAACAAAATCCCCCAAACATGAGTATTACATGCCTTTGAATAGGTCTAAAAGGTAACCCTAACATAATATGGTTCAGCCACCAACCATAAATTACTAATAAATGCTATTAAATACAAATTGAAGCAAATAAGACATTAATAAATTTTCTTAATTGGTAATTCAACTACCAAAGGAGAGTCTTCTAATTACTTTGCATAAATTTCCTTCAACTACCAAAGACAAGTCTTCTAATTACTTTCCAATATCAGTCACTCCATTATCTTCTTGATTTGACATGCTAATGCTATAAAGATTTTTGGGCTCAAAAGTCTTTGTTTCAACCGGTACACTAGCTAGCTTTTGAAGATGCAATGTATAGGCCTCTTGAATCTTCGTAACCTTGCTTCTTGTAATCGGTCCTTCGAGTACATGCAAAGGGTCAGCAGTTGAATTCATATCACATGGGCCATTGGATTTAATGGGCTGAAGGGGTACACATGGGTTGTCGAATATCCGATTCGAGTTCGACCCATATCCATCGGATTCTTCTTCCTTACCCAACTTAACGCGACTCTTCGACGCCATTTAATCTCTCCTTTGTGCGACGTTTTCCGGCGTCGTTTCCCTTCCTTTTTCTCTTCCTATCTCTCTGTCGACTTTTTCTTCTCTCTCCCACAAAGTTTCGTGGTTGTTCAACATCCGTGGAGGTGGATCGGGGATTCTCAAAATCCGTATTCTAGATTCCTTTTCTTCGATAGTACCTATGATAATAACATGGCATGAACGTAGGACATTCTCTTCCACGAAGTGTTTCAAGAAGTTTGACGTCGGATCTGGTGGTTTAAGGTTGTGGATTTGTCTTCGGACCTCGTCGACGTTCTCGATAAGTCTCTCTCGGTTTTTCTTTGTTTTCTCTCTATTGTAGGTACCATTGGCATTGGCTGAAGGCTTACTGAAGGATGGGCATTTGGAGAGGGTAGTGGAGTGTGATTCCGCGGCCCTCGCGTTATTTTCGGTAATTAGATTTTTATTATTTATTATTTATTATTTATTTATTTTTTTTTTATTTTTTTTATTTTTTTTATTTTTTTGGTGATTGGTTACAATAATGCCTTATTTCACAAATTTAAATTGATTTATATTAGAATTGTGAAATACTAGCAAAAGACGATGAAGGACCTAATAGGAAACGATCCTCGGCGACATTTGGAGCAACTTCGAGGAATGGAAGCTTAGCAAACACGAAATTAGAGAAACGCCGGCTAAGGCCAAACAAGTAAGTGGTCTACTATAGGATGGGCTAAACCATTGTGTGATGCATGATGACTCATGCCTTGTGGCTCCTACACGTGTCTTTTATACTTTATGTTTATGATGCCTTGACGATTAATTATGATGTATGACGTATGGTGAATGATGTATGATGACGTGTTTGAATTATGTGATGACGTTTTATGATATTTCACGATGATTGTAATATGCTGATGATGACGTTGCATTTCAATATGATGATGTAGGATGATGTTATTTCCTTAATATGACGTTATTTTCCATTTTAAGTTGAGAAGCATGTTGTGAATGTCATACTGCATTATGACGATAATTTTTCCTAGGACACAACCCTAGATAACGTTAATGATGATGATAAGATGGAAAGTTAAGGCACATATATTATTGATAGTAATATAAGGATGGAACTAGGGTTGTGCCATAAAGAAGTTTTAAAGACGAGAAACTATATAGACCTCATGCTTTTTTACGTGTACATAAGCGTCAGGATACTTCTCATTTTACGATGATGAGTACGAACACATACGCTACTAATGGTGTTAATATAACGCATGCGGAAGCAATTTAGATCTTAGGCACTCTTTGTAAATCAATAATAATAAATTAGCTAGAAGCAATTTGGATCTTAAGCCCTCTTTGTAAATCAATTATAATAAATTAGCTAGCATGTTCAAAAGCATTAAAATCCCATGAGTTTGAATACTAACAGTTTAAATTTCTTTTTCCTCATGAACTGGTTTCGAATCATCACTAGTGTCTTCTCTACCATTTTTCAACCTTAAAATGGAATTGTGGAATCTAGTGACTGACTAAATTTGAAAGGAATTTAATATAGGTGAAGAGAGAGTTTTGAGATTATTTCTCAAAGTTTTTCAAGAAGACTTTCTGTATACCTTGATCACTCTATTTATATAGTGATATTTGCATGTTCATGCAAATTTGAGATTACCAAATTTTGACACTCAAAATTTCACTCAAATTTGTGGGATTATATGCCAAGCATGCAAGTTTAAATTAAGCAAATTTTGATACTCAAAATTCCACTCAAATGTGTGAAGTTTATTTGACAAACATGCAAGTTTGGTTAAACCAAATTTTGACATTCAAAATTCCACTCAAATTTGTGGGATTGTTGACTTAAACCATATATTGACACTCAATATTCCACCACTCAATCATGTATTTTTCTATTAAGTGAAGTCAGCATTTTGACTTTCTCTATTTTAATTCAACAATTAATTTCAAATCAAAATAATATTAAATGATTAATTAAATAATTTAAGTAATATTTAACATTCAATCAAATGTCAATTCCAATCAATAACGACACATATTGATTATGAATCCCTATCATAATTAAAATATTTAAATCTTATTTAAATATCTCCAATTCTCTCATTTTGTTTAATTCCTAATTAAATCATGCGGTTAAATATATGGTATATATTTAGCGCATTTTCCCTAATTTGAGTTCGAACACTTCAAAGTCACTCGTCGCTCTGTTCTAAGGTTTATTCCGATATGAGCTAGCAAGGGGACCTAATGGACCTACAGATCTTGGGCTCCAACAATCTGAGATTAACCGGCTAAACTTATTAACTTTTTAACCAACATTCGTTAACTACCAGGACACTCCACCCAGTCTTACCCTTGAAATGGGATGCTTATTGAGTCGGCGAACTCGGGTTACTCTCACCCATGCATATCTAAGGATAATTCTAACTAAACACGAGTTCATAGTTAGCTCAGGATTAAGGTCGAGTTACCTAGGCCATCGACTAAAAAAATCAATCTCAACAGTAAGCGACAATATAAAGTGAGAGTGATTTTCATCGTCCGATCTTATGCAATACTCATTGCATAGGACCCCCCACTCACATATCTCCACATGTACAATTTAGTGATCACATTGTTTATATCATATACAAAAGTGGGCCGCATCCATAGTGTCCCCAGCCTTATCCCCATACTATAGATCATTTTGACTACATACTTGAACTTGATCCACTCTTATGTCTCTACATATAGTTCAAGTAATCATACTATAGCTAGAGTATTCTTAGTTTATTGGATTGAGATTAATGATCGTAAAATAGAATATGTTTTTGTTTACAAACTATGAGTTTTAGGACATAAAACCCAACAGCTACGATGATGATAGTGATCATGTCGTGCATGACACTCAGGGGTCTGCTAACCTCCAGACATCGCTATGGACAGTTAGCTCGACTATGATGGGTCTAGGGGGTGTGAACCGCCTAGAGATTCATGCTCGCACGTGTGGGTCATGTGTAGGGAAGTACTACACATCCAATTTAGTTCGGACTGGAGGCCACCCCTAAGATGTTTTAATGATAGGTCTCTAGAGCATCATTGCATGTGTTTGCATTTTTATGGTCCCGAAGGATACTCAAACCGTATGCTACATCATTTTTCAGGTAAAGGCAAGGCACCCCTGTACGGTTGACGACGACATCACAATTAGAGACCATGGCATGTGCATAGGCTCGTAACATATTTAATTTCCTAAACTTATGTTATAATATATGTTTATGCATTTCATGTTTTAAATGACTTATCATTATATTTTGAACACGTAAGACTATAGCAGTATTTTCAATGATGACGTTATACTTATGTTGAAATTATGATTTTAATGATGATGCTTTAAGAGTTATATTCCGCATACGAGCTTAAGCTAAAATGAGGGTAGCGACTTTAGATAGTCAAAATCTAAGGCTCTTACACAATGTTTAAGATATCGATATTGAAAAAACAACCAAGTCTCCATTTTATAAATGTAAATGAAAAATATCCATTAATTGTTCGTAAATTTAAAATATTTATTTAAAGTAAATAAATATTTAAATGAATATGTTAATATAACTCAAAACTATTAGATAACTTAAAAATATATATTAAAAAAAAACTCAAACTAATTTGGGAACTTCTTTTGTAAAACTTTTATTCTATTATTATTATTACTTTATTATTGTTATTTATTTATTTATTTATTTGTTGAATTGGTAAAATTGTTTGTTCAAATAAACTAATTTTCTATTAATGAAAAAAAAAAAGAAAAAAAAACCAATCTTAGGAATGGATGTTGACCAATAATTAAATATATATATATATATGGGGCTTTCTTTTTCCTTTTTTAAAGGTATAATAATGTGTTTTGTTGGGTTGGTTGTTTTTATTATTATTAGTTTGTTTCTTAGTCCAAAGATTTTGTCAATTCTTAATACTAAAATAAAGTCGTTATTATATGCATGATATACTTGATATATATGAAAATTCATTTAGAATCATTCACATATAAACGATGTTATAGACTTACACGTTTGATTGCAAAATTCATTCCAAATAAAAGCAAACATCAATGGAATAGCAAAAACGAAACAACAATAATAATTTTAAAGTAATGAAAATGCTCTGATTTAACAAAAGACTACAATTAAATAGAAAATGCAACTATCTTGACTTCATTCCCATGGCCTCAGCATTGACAACTGTTGGATGAAAGTACCACATTGGCTAATTTAGGGAATGATCATGGGTTTATAATCAAGGAATACTGTCTCCATTGGTATGAGGCCTTTCGGGGAAGCCCAAAGCAAAGCCATGAGTCCATACTTTGTTTGAAGACTCCAAAAGAAAAAGAAAAAGAGTCAAGCCTCGATTAAGGGGAGATATACTTTGTTCGAGAGGAGGTGTTAGATGAAAGTCCATATCGGCTAATTTAGGGAATGACCATGGGTTTATAATCAGTAAGTAGCCTAATTGTGGACCTATCTTTTTCATAAAAATACCACTACTTTTTCTATCAAAGCTACAACATCAATATCACAACATAGTTCAATAACATGACATAACTTATATTAAAACATAAACATAACATAACACGTAAAACAATCATACAACATGACACATGCTGGGGGTAATAAGCATGCGTTATTCTTATAACAAACAAATCATGCAACCAAGCCAATCGTAAAATTACTTGCTGACCTAAGTTGGAGTAAATCTGTAACACCAAAAAAATGAAGGGAATTAGAACCAACAAGAATAAGTCACCCATGTAAGATTCAAAGGATCGAAAGGAGAGAAATTAAAGGATCTCAAGCAAGTCATTCCTATACCTTAACAAGTAATGTTAAGGAGTTGAGATTTATGGAAAAATGATTGGAAAGGAAAAGTAAGTGAAAAGGACAAAAAGATCATTTTTTTAATTCCTTGAAGGAATTTCAAGATGGTCAAGAAGGAAAAAATGACCAACAAGGATGAAGAATATTTAGAAAAATTATAGAGTTTTCAAAGAAAATAATAATAAAATATTCGAAAAGTGGCAAATTACCAAAATACCCCTGGAAGGAAGAGCATCTACCGTGACCATCTGAGAAAAATCTCTCGAACCTCGAATCTCAGCCGTTGGATCTCCTTCAAAATTGGATATGATCTAGAAGACGAACAGATCATCACATCCAATGGCTGGTATTCAAAACCAAAGTCGGCGAGGCTCTAATCGGAGTAGATATTTTTGACAGATATTCCAAAAAATCCAACCGCCAATTCACGACGATTCTGAAGTATGCCCAATTGAAGGAAATTGATTTCATACTTAAATGGGGGATAAGTGACGAATCCCTATCTATGGTCTCTTTTCCTTCAAATTGAGAATTTTTTAAGCTTAAGAGGATCACGTTAGTAACTTTGATGGAGGAATCGAGAGCTGAAACGTCGTAGAAAAAGTTATCCAAGAGATCGAAAATCTGACGATTCGGGTAAGTTGCATACTAAGAACGATTTCTCAAAACTAAGGTCCCACGCTCCAAGACGTTCCTCCAAACCAATTCCTGTAGCTTGAGGAAAGGATATGGAAGAGGTTCCATGAAGAAATCGAGCCTTGAAAACCCCTAAAATACTGCCCAATGATGAATCCCCAATTTTAGCTCTGGCGAGGAAAATGATTTTGGACAAACTTTGGAGGCGAATATCGTAGAATACGATCAATGAAAAAGTATTAAATCAATCCCAAGATTTTCCTTGTAATATCATCTTTAAGTTTTATGAAGAAATTGAGTGGAGAAACAAAAATATCGAAGTTGTGAAAGGCTACTTTCAGACGGCGGCGCAAAAGGATGCGCGCGTCTTTTTCCTGTCCAGAGGAAGAAGGCGATGACGTGGCCGGTTCAATTGAACCGGCCAAGTCAGCCTAAAACCCAACCTTCCCTCAGTTTTTTTTTTTCAATTTTAACCTCCTTCGAGATCGATTCTCATGACTTGCCAGCAGGATGCCATCTATGCACTCATGGGGAGAAAATTAAGGGTTACTTTGGAAGAGTTTTCAGGGCTAAAATATGATACATGACATGACAACCTCTAAGGTTTAGTTCCTGAAAACGAAACAAGGAGACATCGATATTGTGAAAGAAGAATTGACATTAGAGGGGACAAATCCAGTGAGTCGTATCCTTAAAAAAAATGTCTCTAATCCTAGAAAAATTAAATATCAAAAGTAGCTAAATGTTCTAGGAGTTTACTCTACAAGAACTTATAAAAACTGGCCAATATTCATGGTAAATAAGGGCAAAAAATGACAAAAATCGCAAAAGAGAGAAGATAAAAACAAAACATTGTGTCCATAAATGCTCTGTTTCGTGTTTTCAAGTCTGAAGATATTTGTTCCTCGCGAGTTGAGCTTGGTGGAGTTGAGATATTTTCTTAGACCTAACTCAGTTATTTGGATCATAAACTTATTCAACCCCAACAACCGTAGTTCAATAATTAAATCTTTTGATTTTTATGTTTAGAATGATATTTAAGAAGAAGAATGGATACGAAGCTTTTTGGAAATGGAAAATGGTGCCCCATGTTGAAGCTTTAGACCGGAATTTGAAACTTGGATCCGGCAACTGATTCCCTTGACATTCCTCTAATCACTGTGATATGGCTACATTACCAACTTGTCATGAATTGCTTCTAGGAGTGAAATTTGTCCGCACAAATCACACGGTTCCTTTTAGCATTTTTTTTTCCTTAATCTGATGTCTCCTAAGGTGTAACCTCGTACCTAGAATTTGGACTGGGATTTGTAATCCAGATTTGGCACCCGATGGCCCCCACAAATCCCTTTGCATCTTCAATGATATGGTCATATTATTTACTTGTTTTGAATTGCCTCTAAGAATAAAAAATATACCTAAAAATCACATTACCTATTTTTGGTGGCTCAGTAGTAAGATTCAAAAGTTATGTTTAGTTTGGAGCAATCTTATGTTAGGCGACCTCTTGAAATTTCTTCTCAATCTCGTTCATCTTGTTGTTCTTAGATGTCTTCTCTAATCTTCTAACATTTATAATTTGGTAAACGTTCATCATTTTCTAGAGGATAATCTTTAACCATTCTAACAAAAAAAAAAAATGTTGGGCGCCCGAAGTGGAACTAATGTACTCACAACAGCAATGAACGAAATTACACAGAGAGACACCAATATATTTACATGGTTCGGAGAGAAGAAGTTCCCCTACATCCACGGACCAATCACTAAAAAACCGAAGTGTTACAAGTGAATACCTCACTATCACACTACAAAAACTCTCACCAGTGTGTCACTCAACAAATACGAGGTGACACCCAAAACTCTCCCAAATTCCGATACCACTTGTTAGGAATGGATATCCAAAATGGAGAGCAATCACTAATAAATCAAGTGTTACAAGTGAATACCTCACTATCACACTACAAAGACTCTCACCAATGTGTCACTCAACAAATACGATGTGACACCCAAAACTCTCCCAAATTCCGATACCACTTGTTAGGAATGGATATCCAGAATGGAGAGCCATCACTAACAAACCAAGTGTTACAAGTGAATACCTCACTATCACACGACAAAGACTCTCACCAATGTGTCACTCAACAAATACGATGTGACGCCCAAAACTCTCCCAAATTCACACGAATGTGTCACTCAACAAATACGATGTGACACCCAAAACTCTCTCAAATCCCGATACCACTTGTTAGGAACTCTCCCAAATCCCGATACCACTTGTTAGGAGTGGATATTCCGAATGGAGGGAGAACTCTCTCATTATATAGCATTACAAAATCAAATCTTCGACTGAAACTAAATATAATCTAAATAACCAATCAAATATAATCCAAATAACCAAGGTTATCAAATCTAATCCAAATAACGTAGTTATCAAATCTAATCCAAATAACCCAGGTTATCAAATCTAATCCAAATAATCTAACCAAATCAAATCAAAACTTATGACAATTTACAACAAAAAAATCATGTAAAAAAGTGATTCTTTCTGAGTTTTCGATTTTATTGGGTTCTGTTAAAATTTGTGGCTTCATTAATGATGCTCACAAAATATTGATGATGAGTGCGAATGCGCACAGTATGATGATGAGTGCGAATGCGCACAGATGAGGGTTTTCATGAGGCGCAAGACACTATGAGATTCCACTGACCTCTGGATGTCGCTACAAATTAGCTTGACCAGAGGATCCAGGGGAGTGCGAGTGCCCTGAGGATTCACACTCACATGTATGAGTCGTGTGTAGGGATGTACTACCCATCTAATTTGTCTGAGACTAGAGGCCAATCCTATGATGTTAGAGATAGGCCCCTAAATCATTATTGAATGTGTTTGCATTTTTATGACCCTATAATGGGGCCCGTTATGGAGTATTTTTCGAAATACTCAGGTCGTGTGTCATATCAATTTTGAGGGAAAGGGTAGATTTATATTTACATTTCTAGGTTTAGGTTAGAATAAGCTGTTATGCATTTCATTGTTTTAAATTATTTTGTATTGCTTTTATTTTCTCTCAATTTCTTTCAGTATTTCGTATTTAAACACCTAATACCATGGTTGTGTTTTCCAGAGAAGAATTTTTAAGCATTTCTCAAAGTTTATGTTATAAATGATATTCATAAAAGAGTTATATTTTCACATTATAGATGAGCATGAGACGATAGTAGCGACTCTGAGTATGTAAAAATTTAGGGTCGTTACGCTCAAGCTTTGTTCTTTTGTTGGACATGAACACACACAACACATCCAAAAATTCTGAAATGTGAAATTGAGGGCTTATGTCCACTTCAAGCTTCTTTTGGAGCCATATGCTTCACAGCTAGAGTGGGACTTCTATTGATAATATGAACCGTTCAGTTTCCTGCTTTCGCCCAGAAAGCTTTTTTTTTTTTTTTTGTCAGCATGCATCTAATCATATTCATAATTGTCCTCTTTTTTCTTTCTGCCACACTGTTTTCTTGCGAAGTATAAGCCATTGTCAGCTACTGAATTCTTTGAATGTGAATTCAGCACCACGATCAGTTCTCAAGCCCTTCAAGTATATACCAATTTCTTTTGCAACCATACTCTTAAATCTTTTAAAAATGGAGAATGCTTTTGATTTTTCAGCTAAGAAGAACTCCAAGTTTTTCGACTGAAATCATCGATAAAACTGATAAAATACCAATTGTTGCTATTGAAGATGGGCGTGATCGGTCCGCATATGTCAGCATGTATAAGTTGAAGAATTTGAGATGCTCTCCATGTGCTTTCTTTAGGAAACGAATCTCTTTGTTGTTTTCCTATCAAACAACCTTCACATACTTTTGAGGGAGCTTTAAGGACCGGCAATCCTTGCACCATGTCCTTCCTTTCAAGTGTTTTTAGTTCTCCAAAACTTAGATGCCCATATCGACAATGTCATGTTCTTGCGGGATCTTCTGTAATAGCATTGAAGCAGGATTGTTTCTTTGGTAGAGACTGAACAAATAGAGTAAACATTATATTTGATGTCATTGAAGTTTCTACCATCAACGCTTTGTCAGGATGATAAATCCCACATCCTCCTTTTTGTATAAGAATTGCAAGACTTTTATATTGTAGCTATCCGATGCTCAGTAAGTTGTCCTTCAAGTCTACCATCTTCTCCCGATGAATTTTCTTTCTATTAGAAATTATGAGAGTTCGAGCAAATTAGTATGACACTGATTCTCTCGTCTTTTTATGAATAACTTTTCTTTCTTTGCGAAAAGCTTGTAATTGTACACGTTTGACTCGAGTTGTTCCCTGGTACTTCTGTCTCACGGAGTCCAAAATATCTTTGGTTGTGTCTTTCTTCGTAATGGATTCTAGAGTTAGACGATTTATGGCTTGGAAGAGATAGTTTTTGGCTTTTAAATCCTCCATTTTAAGATCTCTCCTTTATTTATCCTTATGAAAGAACTTCTCCTTCTGCTGCTGCAGAAATTCCTACTCCACCACGCTCCAATATTCTTTTGATCTAAGAAGGTTTTCCATCATCATAGACCAGTGATCATAATATCCATCGAACTTTGGAATCAATGGCTGCATAAAATTACTCATCGTCACCATATCACTCCTTTTATCTACTACTTTTCAAGGTATGCAGATTGTCATATCACTCCTCTTATCCTGAAAAGGTTGCTACCTTTCAAGGTATGCAAGTTGCCATATCACTCCTCCAATCCTGAATTTCAAGGTAAGTACCAAATGTTAAATAAAGGAGAAAACTAAATTCAATATACAACCAAACTTCTGTTCTTTGATGAACTGAAACAACTATGTAAATAGTTTTACAAAGCCATGGAAAAAAAGAAGAGAAAAGTTAAGATAATAAATAGTAACCACTAACTAACTAATCAAATCACAACTTCCTAAACAATCACAAACTAAATGTTTTAATGGAGGAAGAGATATATTCTATTTGAAAGGTTATGATAAAATCTCTACCATCTTTAATCTTTGTATAGGCCTGTTGGAACATACTTCATGACCATGCATGCATGTACTAAATATTAAATAACGAATCTACCTAAACTATCACCATGGTCATATATGAATAATTTGATACATGTCACTACCAAATGAATCTACCTCTCAAGACTCTTCAATTATTAACTAAATACATGGATTTCTCATGTACATGTATCTCACCAATTCATGTAAGCATAAATGCATGAAACAAGTTCAACATCTAGATAGTTAATTTTATCTTTCAACCAACACGAGGGACTAAGAATTGAAATATGTTAAAATACAAAGAGCTAAATTGAAATCTTTTGAACCATGGATATTAATAAATAAATAAAACTATTCATAAAATTTGAAAAGTGTATTAAAAACACAATTATAAGAATGCAAATAGACTAAAAAGAAAAAAAACAGCCCAAACATTGTTAGCTACTCAAGTTTTCAAGCTAAGAACTTGGATAGCAGTTGCTCCAACACGATCATGAGAATTAGTGTAATAGCCCAAAAATAAATAAACAAATAAAAAGTTAAAATAATAATAATAATAATAAATTAATTAATTAATTTAAATTTAAATTAAAAAAAAAAAATCTGTCCCCACCTCTCTCCACTAACCTCTCATCCTCCCCCACAATTATCTCTCCCCTACCCATCTTACCTTACGCCAACTCTACCAAAAAAAAAGAAAGAAACAGAAAACCTACACAAAAAAAACAGAAAACAACAATGTCAAATTTGAGAAGAAATAAAATGGCTTTGAACAGATTGTAGATTTAGAGATTTTTGTCAGTTATTACTGTAAAATTCTATCTCAGATTTCCTTTTCGTTTATAGTTATGGTTATAAGAAATTAATTTAGTCATGGTTATAAGAAATTAATTTAAGATCAAATCTTCTTTCCTATCTTACCGTCTTAATAATCAGATCCCATATACAATTATTAGATTTTTGTTAGCATTTTAATTATACAAAATAAGATTAGATTCAATAAAATTTTAGGTGGCAGATCTATAAACTAAAAGATCTAGCCTGTACTTAAAATTGGTCAGCAATATCTATTTACCAATTGAAAAACTTGTTGAATGAAAAAAAAAATGAGAGAGAGAGAGGGAGATTGAGTAAAGATTTGTTAAACATATTTAACAATAAAAGGAAATATTAGAGGATAGTGAGCCCCTTTAAATTTTGTCTGACAAAAAAGATGAGAATTTTTATCGCAGGAGCTTTTTTAAATTTTGTCTAGATCAGAATTTTAAGATGGCCCATGTAAATTAGGGAAATAATTTTACAGAGTTCATACTTGAAACTGATGTCATGAGCTCATATAGGTTGACTCGGATTTCAAAGGACGGAAGCGAACTTTCATTAAAGATATATTTGTGACAATGACTTAAGCGAGCCAGGTAAGTGACCTTACTATCGGCATGGTTATATTTGATGTCGACACGTGCCCTGTGGTTCTGTAAGTGTCATATATATTGATAGGTGTGAATTGTTTGTGAATCAATATGCTTCCTATATGTTATGTTATGATATAATATGTGGTTTGTATGATAATAATTATGGTACGATGTGCTCAAGGATATGTTTGAGATAGGGTACGAGAATGATGCACAAAACAAAATGTAACGATAGGAGTAAGATACGTTCATGAAACGTTAGAGTTAGGTTACATACCGGAGTGCTATGGACAGGAGAGATTGATGAAAGAATTGGGTTAGGTTATGGGTAGAAAGGGATAGGTTTGTGATAGATTGATAGAACGATAGCGTTAGGGTACGTTCTTGTGACGATATGACTAAGGTACGTCACGTAATGATATGTCTGTGATAGGTATAAGAACGTTAAGGCTATGGTAAGTTAGAGAACTATATGACTATGAAGTGTTTACGTTATGACTTGGTTATGATATGATACATTGTATGCTAGATTATTGTGCATAAGTACGAAATCATGTGAACGTGAATATATATTATTTATGCTGCTTAGTTGATGTGATATGAATGCATGTGACGATGTGTGGCCCTTGTACGATTATGGCTTATTGTATGAGTATTGGAATATAACTAAATGAATTGTATGACATGAAATACGGTAAATTGCATGATACATAACCCCGCTAGGAATATGTATGATATGTAACGAAATGAGAATGAGAATGACATGTAAGGATGAAAACGTGACACGGGGTTATGTTCATTAAATGATGACTATAGGACTAGTGGGACCTCATGCATATTGTGTGATCATGCATTTGGGGGGATACCCCTATCCCATCACGAGGGTACGGACGCGTACATCCAAATGGCAGGACAACGATCGTTATGCCCTGCATAGCGCTGCCGTGACGGTTTTAGTTTTAACGGGTCCCGGTGGGCCCCCAGAACATGCCCACCAGCTAGGGACAGTGGCCCAGCGGTGTGCGAACTAGCTGGTAAGCCCATACTCGCACGTATGGGCTGCGTGTAGAGTATATGGTACACGTCCACGATTACTTGTTAGGATTACACCGTAGGGAAAACGAAACGAAACAAAACAAAATGAAACGAAACGAAATGAAATGAAACGAAACGAAACGAAATGAAAGATAGGTCCCATCATTTCATTGCATGTGATTGTTGCATTTAACCCCAATAGTGGGGTCACTTACTGAGTATTTCTTTAAATACTCAAGCCATGTGCTACTACATTTTTCAGGTTAAGGCAAGGCATTCCTGTACGGCTGACGACGGCATCGCAACTCAAGATCATGGCACATGCATAGGATAGTGGCATTTATATTCTTAGACTTAGGATAGAATAGGATGTTTTAAACTTAAACGCTTCTTTATTTTATTTCGAGTTTTTTGTTGTGTCATTTTAAAGATGTTTTCGAAACACGTAAGTCCATGGCTGTGTTTTAAGTTAAAGGTTATGTTTTATGGAATTTAAATGAAGTCTTCCGCATTTAATGTTTATAGTACGTATATAGTAGCGACCTTAAATTAAGTAGAAAATTTTGGGTTGTTACAAGCAGGCAAGAGGGGGACAAGAGAATGAAACTAAAAAGCTTCAAGGAACCTTATGTGAATTCAATTACTGACCCTTTGTATGTACCCGAAGGACCGATTACAAGAAGCAAAGTTAAGAAGATGCAAGAAGATTAAAGAGACCTATACAATACATCTTCAAAGGCTATCTAATGTACAAGTTGAAACAAAGACTTTTGAGCCCAAAAATCTTTATAGCATTAGCATGTCAAATCAAGAAAATAATGAAGTGACAATAAACTCTACTCGACATTGAAAAATGATTAGAAGACTTTTACCTTTGGGAGTTGAACTACCAATTAAAACAATTTATGTCCTGCCTTATTTTCTTCGATTTGTATTTACTGGCTTTTATTAGTAGTTGTACTATGTGGTTGGTAGATGAACTTTATTATATTTTAGTTATCTTTTTTGCCTATTTGAGGGCATGTAATATTCATGTTTGAGAATCATGGTTGAATACAAAAAAAAAAAAAAAACCTTTATTTTTTCTTGATATCTTTTTGGTGTTATTCTTTTTCAAACATTGCTTTAGGTTTGATGTTTAAACCGATCCATTGAATTAGTTTTGATCAAACTAATTCTGGAGTGAGTTGTCTTAGAATCTAAGAGTGACCAACATAGATTCCAAGTTCAATATAAGAGTGATTCATCTTCTAACCAACTCTTGGTTAGAATCAATTTGTTAAGTTAGCTTTCTTTGTGAAAGTTTGTAAGGATTCTAGAAGGATCTCTAGCTTTGGAAAATTCAGCATTGTTGGCGCTTATCAGAACCCATTGCCGGACAATGGGTAAAAGTCAGCTCTGACTCTGCTACCGTCAGAGAAACGACGTCCCCGTAGAAAATCTCAATGGTTGAAAGCTCAGAATGTGGAAGCTAGACAAAGTTACCAGCCAGAGGAAGATAATGGCAAAGAGTGAGAGTGCTTTTTAGCTTCGAAATAATTTCGTTAGGAGATATCATGAGATGGTAACTCGTAGAAGAAAAGACGTTGGGTTGGATAGAACCTCAGCAACGAAAGGTCGAAGAAGGTGAGAGGAAGAGACGATGGCACAGCCGCGGCACATGACTCCTCCGATAGCCGAGGAGCCACTTTATAGATCTCAATTATCTTCACACTTCTTTTTCCTTCCATGGACAAGGATGAAGATGACAAGACTTCTGCCAAGGAAGAACTGAAAAATGAAGTTATGTTTACAATTATATATTCAACGTGAGGTACCCTAATGAGTTTTCTTTTTGTCCTTCTTTAGTATTATAATATGAACCAATAATAGAAAAACATTATTGTATGATTGGGTACATGTACATGTGTCATGGTCTCTAATTGCAATGTCGTTGTCAGCCATACAGGGATGCTTGTGTTTACCTGAAAATATAGTAGCACGTGACTTAGAGTATTTTAAGAAATACTCAGTGAGCAAACCCGTATAGGGGTTAAATGCAAACACATACAACTTAATGAATGGAACCTATCATAACAGTCTATTTTCCTACGGCGACTATCCTAACGGGTAACTTGGATGTGTGCTTAATTTCCCTTCACACGATCCACACGTACGAGTATGGACCCACCAGTCGGTTTGCACACCTTCTGGACCTCTTTCTAGTCGGGCGAGCATTCTCTGATAGTTGTTCATGTCGAACACCTGCTAGAAATAGCGAACATCACGATGATAAATATAATGATCGTTCTCCTGTCTTATAGTGTATGCATCCATACTATCATGAAGGATAAGGGTCATCCCTCGATGCATGAGCACACAATAATGCATGAGGTCCCCAACATTTTTCCATTTTCATTATCATTAAATCCAACCCTGCTAGCGCCTTCCTTCATATCATATCATTTGTCATATCATTTCTCAAATCGTTTATCGTATTATTTATCATATCTTTCATGCGCATGTCGGGGTTGTATTTCATGCTAGTTTGTCGTTTTGCATATATATCATATCATATCATTCATGTCGCACATATGTCATATCATAACGTTTTTATGCTTTCAAACATAACAATCCACATCATGCACATATCATATTATATATCATAACAGTCACATGATATATCCCAAGCATGTCTTCAACATATCATATCATATCATAAACATATCAATTCATCAAACACAGCATAGCAATCACATCTCATATAATATACATATCATTTCATAACAGTTTGCATATATGGGCATATGACATGTGCGAAGCCATGGGCGCGTGTCATCATACAACACACAATTATAACTAGACGACAATAGGGTCACTTACTTGTTTGGCCTAGGGTGAAGCTATTACAGCCCTTTGATTGGCCTAGGGTGAAGCTATTACAGCCATTTGATGCTAGCTTAACGCTACTCTCTAAAATCTAATTCTGCCTAGAGTTTAACATCATTAATTAGAATTCTACTATTAGAATTGGCTCACCTAGATTTGCATAAAATAATTTAAACTTACTCCTACTAATTTAAACTTACTCTTAATAATTTAAACTAGCTTAGCCTAATTATGCATAAATACTTTAAACTTGACTCCAAAAGTTTTAACTAGGAAAAAGTTAGTAATTTATACTAGCTTAGCCTAATTATGCATAAATACTTTAAATTTGACTCCAAAAAATTTAACGAGGTAAAAGGTAGTAATTTAAATTAGCTTAGCCTAATTATGCATAAATACTTTAAACTTGACTAAAAAAATTTAAACTAGTTAAAAGATAGTTGTACTAACCTTAAACGCTTCCGAAGAATTGAAAGTAGGAGGATAGGGTCCGAGTGTATCAAATCCAAGCTGGATAAGCCAAAATGCTAGCCTTGAGCCGTCAGAAAGTGTAGTCTCCAACTGGCTCGAACGGTTCAAGTGGGATGCAAAAATGAAGTGAGGGAACTCTCTTTTATAGCAGAGGTCAACACCCACTTCTAAGCTTTAAGCAACGTGAGACAATCAAATTTTTTATTTTTATTTCAAAATTATTGGTTATTACATATTGTATGAGATACCCTCACTCACATGTTTTCACTGAAACAATTTCGATAAAAATCATTTGTAACAATTATAAAATAGGTCATATCAATAATATTATCACGATAAGACATTCAATCTCATCCATACTCTATAAATCCTTTAGATTATTATTTTAACGTGATCTTTTCCATGTCAACCACGTACTTTTTAAGATTACACTAATAAACTTACATTTATATAAATTTTTTATATCATGGATGTAATAAAATGGAAACAAAATAATCAAAATTATTCCTAAACCTCACCCTACAAAAATAAGTACATAAAATAAGCTTAAAAATATTTCCACTATCAAAATAGTATTTTATTCTAATAAATATGTCCATGGATAACACAATTAAAAATTTAAATGATTTATTAAATATACATTTTTTTAGTACTTTTAATTTAGTCCTTATCCAATAAGCTAAAAATGTCAACTAATTTTTTTAAATAAATACTTGGAAGAAATTTGAAACTCCCATAAAGTTTCTTATTTTAAGCCTAGTATGGTAAAATGAGTCTTTATGGTTTTATTTTTGGGCTTCTGCTCAAGATTTTTAAAACCTGTCCTCTTTGGGGTTTCACTTTTGAGCTTCCTCTCAAACCTTTTAAAATGTAGAGGGAGAGGTTTTCACACCCTTATAAAAAAGAATGTTTCATTCTCCTCTCTAACCGATGTGGGATCTCACAATCTACCATTCATACCCCAAATCCGTACCCCCTTGTAACAGCCCAAATCCACCGGCAACAAATATTTTTCTCTTTGGGCTTTCCCTTACATGCTTCCTCTCAAGGTTTTAAAACTCGTATGCTAGGGAGAAGTTTTCATTCCCTTAAAAAAAAAAAATGTCCCAATTCACCCCCCCCCC
>NW_019268592.1:44806-53664 GCF_002738365.1 Cucurbita moschata | reverse complement strand
CCCAATTCCCCCCCCCCCCTCTTTCCGAGCTTAGTGTCCGCGCTGGCACTTGTTCCCCTCTCTAATCATGTGGGACCCCCCAATCCTCCTCCCCTCAGGGTACAACGTCCTCACTGGCACAGGTAGACATCCTTAGGAGAATTATGGTCATTTTGCACCGGTTGTTGGTTTACCTACTTATCCTTATTCAAAAATCACCAAATTTCATATATAATCTCAACATGCTATAATATGCTCTCAACATTAAAATTTCATAGACAGTGGAGTTTACTTAGTTGGTTATTTTAACATACTTAAATCTCGAGAAATTTGATCGGTTCAGGGCCTTAACTCACGGTTCTTTGAAGTTTTTCTTTCACATATCCTTAATTCATACTTGGTTTAGGGTTCATATGAAAATTCAAGTGATTCCCACAAGTATTTCTTAAGAAAACTTCAAGGTGGTTACTTACCTCGTCATTGACGTTCGGGACTTCCATTCTCGACCTTCCAATATATGAATCATTTCAAATTTTTTTCCTTAGACTCCTTATTGTGTCTAGTTTCTGGAACCATAAAAATTTCCATGAGAACTGATATGGAAGGGAGTTAAAATCGAGGAAAACCAAGGAAAGGTCAGATTTTGGGTTGACATGGCCGTTCCAGTTTAACCGGCCACGTCATGGTCTTCTTCCTTTGGACAGAAAGAAGATGCGCGCGTTTATGTGCACTACTATCTGAAAACGTGGTTCTCCAGCTCCGATCATATCTTTTCAACCCTCGATTTCTTCATGAAACTTAAAGGTGGTGTTAGAAGGAAGAGCTTGAGATTGATTTCATATCTTCTCGTGGATCGTAGCCTAAGATATTTGCCTTCAAAGTTTGTCCAAAAATTAATTTCTCGCCAGAGCAAAAACAGAGACTTTCTTATTGGGTAGCCGATTCTAGGATTTTTCAAGGCCCGATTTCTTCATGAAACCTCTTCCATATTCTTTATTCAAGCTAAAGGAATTGATTTGCAGGAACGTCTTTGAGTGTTAGACCTTAATTTTCATAAATTATTCTTGGTCTACAACTCACCCAAAACACCAGATTTTCGTTCTCTTGGGTAGCTTGTTCTACAAAATTTCAGCTCCCGATTCCTTCATCAAGGTTACTGAACTTCTTCTTTTGAAGCTAAAGGAATCCTTAATTTGTAGGAAAATGGACTGTAGATAGGAATTTAACACTTGCCGTCAATTTTAGTCCGAAACTAGTTTTCTTCAATTGGGCACGTTCTTGAGATTAATTCTCTTCATGGTCTTCTATGAAAACAGTTCTTGGAGGTACATAAATTGATTGGGATTGTTCTTGGTGGACGAATTATCGTGTATCCTTAAATTAGATTTTTAAGTTATTCTTGAATCTCTTTAAGGGCGAATTGGATTGGGGGAATGGTTTCTAGGCACTTTCAGCACTCTATTCCTTCATAGAACTTTTCGGTAATCGTGTTTAGAAACTATAGGAATAAGTTTGAAGGGAAATGGTGGAGAATTGCTCTTGAATTTGGAAGAAATTCGAGAGTGGGAGACCCAAAATCGATATGCTTATTGCTTACGATTATGAGCTCGACCTTGCTTGATTCTTGTTCCATATTGTTGCCCCAATTTCAGACTTTATAAGGGAAGCTTCTGCCGACGTTGAAACCTCTAGAATCTTCGTGATTTAGAGATTGAATTTTCTAAAAAATTCGTTAGAAATATCCTCTCCGATGATCAGTGAGCTACCGACTTCCAATTTGAATTCGAAACATTATATATGATGATCTGTGAATGTTCTAGATCGTGTCCAGTTTTGGAGGTGATCAACGACTTGATTTTGATATTCAAAGAATTTTGTGCATGAGATCATTGTGGAGGTTCTGATTTTGAGCAGAATGACATATCTGTAATTATCCATAATTTAGTTGTATTTTTGTAATTTGACACTTTAATTTTTTTTTTAATTTTTTTATTTTTAGAAAAATCTATATTTTTTCTAAAAATTCTTCTTTCCTCTGTCAATTTTCCCTTACTTTTTCATTCTTCATCCTTCTCCAAGGCCTTAAGTCCTTAAAATTACTTTTTAGGGTATAGAAATGAGTTGCTTAAGACCCTTATCCTTGTTTAATCCTCTTAATTTTTTTCCTCGGAGCCTTTGGATCTTGCATGGGTGGCTTATTCTCATTGGAGATAATTTCCTTCATTTTTGAGTGTTACAAATATAACCCTATCTAGTGTTTCGTACATATCATATCGTTTTTTGATATCATTTCTTAAATCGTTTATCATATCATTTATCATATCTTTGATGCATACCCCGGGGTTGTATTTCATGTTGGTTCGTTGTTTTGCATCTCAATCATATAATATCATTCAGATTACATAAATATGTCATATCATAATCTTTCATGCTTCCAGACATAAAAATTTTCATCATATACATATCATATCATAACATATCGCATTAGAATATATCATATTATAAATATATCAATTTATAACATATTTCATATCCTATCACGACATCTATATATATATATATATATATCCTTCATTCACATGTCATATCATCACTTCGTAGTCATATCGTTTCCATATGCATGTCCTAGCCATATCGCTTCCTAAACTTGTCATAGTTTTATCGTCCTTATACATCTCATAGTCGTATCATTTCATGAACATACCCTAGACGTATCGTTTCCATATGCTTATCTTAAACTTGTCATAGTCTTATTATTCTTATACATCTCATAGTCGTATCATTTCATGAACATACCCTTGTCATATCGTTTTCATATGCGTATCCTAAACTTGTCATAGTCTTATCGTCCTTATGTTGGGTTTTATGTCCTAAAACTCATAGTTCAAGTATAAGAGTGGATTTTACGATCATTAATCTAAATCCAATAAACTAAGAACACTCTGGCTATAGTATGATTACTTGAACTATATGTAGAGACATAGTTCAAGTAATCATACTTGAAGGATGGGCATTTGGAGAGGGTCGTGGAGTGTGTTTATGCGACCCTTGCATTATTTTCGGTGACTAGATTATTTATTTATTTATTTATTATTATTATTTTTTTTTTTTTTTTGTGATCCGTTACAATAATACCTTATTTCACAAATTTAAATTGATTTATATTAGAATTGTGAAATACTAGCAAAAGACGATGAAGGACCTAATAGGAAACGATCCTCAGCGACACTTGGAGCAACTTCGAGGAATGGAAGCTTAGCAAACTCGAAATTAGAGAAACGCCGGCTAAGGCCAAACAAGTAAGTGGTCTACTATAGGATGGGCTAAACCATTGTGTGATGCATGATGACTCGTGCCTTGTGGCTCCTACACGTGTCTTTTGTATTTTATGTTTATGATGCCTTGACGATTAATTATGATGTATGACGTATGGTGTATGATGTATGATGACGTGTTTGAATTATGTGATGACGTTTTATGATATTTTACGATGATTGTAATATGCTGATGATGACGTTGCATTTTAATATGATGATGTAGGATGATGTTATTTCCTTAATATGACGTTATTTTCCATTTTAAGTTGAGAAGCATGTTGTGAATGTCATACTGCATTATGACGATAATTTTTCTTAGGACACAACCCTAGATAACGTTAATGATGATGATAAGATGGAAAGTTAAGGCACATATATTACTGATAGTAATATAAGGATGGAACTAGGGTTATGCCATAAAGAAGTTTTAAAGACGAGAAACTATATAGACCTCATGCTTTTTTGCGTGTACATAAGTGTCAGGATACTTCTCATTTTACGACGATGAGTACGGACACGTACGCTACTAATGGTGTTAATATAACGCATGCGGAAGCAATTTGGATCTTAGGCACTCTTTGTAAATCAATTATAATAAATTAGCTAGAAACAATTTGGATCTTAAGCACTCTTTGTAAATCAATTATAATAAATTAGCTAGCATGTTCAAAAGTATTAAAAATCAGAGTTTGAATACTAACAGTTTAAATTCCTTTATCCTCACGAACCGGTTTCGAATCATCACTAGTGTCTTCTCTACTATTTTTCGACCTTAGAATGGAATTGTGGAATCCAGTGACTAACTTTGAAAGGAATTTAGCATAGGTAAAGAGAGAGTTTTGAGAGAATTTCTCAGAGTTTTTCAAGAAGACTTTCGGTGTACCTTGATCACTCTATTTATATAGTGATATTTGCATGTTCATGCAAATTTGAGATTACCAAATTTTGACACTCAAGATTTCACTCAAATTTATGGGATTATATCATGCAAGTTTGAATTAAGCAAATTTTGATACTCAAAATTCCACTCAAATTTGTGAAGTTTATTTGAGAAACATGTAAGTTTGGTTAAACCAAATTTTGACACTCAAAATTCCACTCAAATTTGTGGGATTATTGGCCTAAACTATATATTGACACTCAATATTCCACAGACTCAAACATGTATTTTTCCATTAAGTGAAGTCAACATTTTGACTTTCTCTATTTTAATTCAACAATTAATTTCAAATCAAAATAATATTAAATGATTAATGAAATAATTTAAGTAATATTTAACATTAAATCAAATGTCAATCCCAATCAATTCTGACACATATGGATTATGAATCCTTATCATAATTAAAATATTTAAATCTAATTTAAATATCTCCAATTCTCTCATTTTGTTTAATTCCTAATTAAATCAAAATGCGGTTAAATATATCGTATATATTTAGCGCATGTTCCCTAATTTGAATTCGAACACTTCAAAGTCACTCGTTGCACTGTTCTATGGTTTATTCCGATATGAGCTAGCAAGGGGACCTAATGGACCTACAGATCTTGGGCTCCAACAATCTGAGATTAACCGGCTAAACTTATTAACCTTTTAACCAACATTCGTTAACTACCAGGATACTCCACTATAGCCTAATAGTTGCACTCCCCTCACTATAGATATATTTCTGTCTATTTGATATAACCATGATTAGTAAGTCGATCCTTCACAGGTTGTTCGTAATTAGAGCTGAGTCAATTTACCGTTTTTACCCCAAAAGTTACTTCTTGTTCCTTAAGTCCCACTGATCCTCTAATGAACAATTAGTTTGTGGTCCAACCACCAAACCGAATCCTTCTCGAGCCAATGAGAGGGTGGAGCCCCTTGTTCAAGACTTGGAGTCAGTATTTAAGAGAACAACCTCTCTACTATCCCTAAAAAGGAGTGATTTCTATCTTGCACCCTATGTCCCCAGCTATTCACCCAGTCTTACCCTTGAAATGGGAGGCTTATTGAGTCGGCGAACTTGGGCCACTCTCACCCATGCATATCTAAGGATAATTCTGAATAAACACGAGTTCATAGTTAGCTCAGGATTAAGGTCGAGTTACCTAGGTCATCGAATAAAAAAATCAGTCTCAACAGTAAGCAACAATATAAAGTGAGAGTGATTTTCTTCATCATCCGATCTTATGCAATACTCATTGCATAGGACCCCCCACTCACATGTCTCCACATGTACAATTTAGTGATCACATTGTTTATATCATATACCAAAGTGAGCCGCATTCATAGTGTCCCCAGTCTTATCCTTATACTATAGATCATTTTTATTATATACTTGAACTTGATCCACTCTTATGTCTCTACATATAGTTTAAGTAATCATACTATAGCAGAGTATTCTTAGTGTATTGGATTTAGATTAATGATCGTAAAATTCACTTTTATTCAATAACAATCTTTACTGAATAAACATCAATAATAACTTTATTGAAAATAGAATATGTTTTTGTTTACAAACTATGAGTTTTAGGACATAAAACCCAACAGCTACGATGATGATAGTGATCATGTCGTGCATGACACTCAGGGGTCTGCTAACCTTCGGACGTCGCTATGGACAGTTAGCTCGACTATGATGGGTCTAGGGGGTGCGAACTACCTAGAGAATCATGCTCGCACGTGTGGGTCGTGTGTAGGAAAGTACTACACATCCAATTTAGTCCAGACTAGAGGCCACCCCTAAGATGTTTTAATGATAGGTCTCTAGAGCATCATTGCATGTGTTTGCATTTTTATGGTCTCTAAGGATACTCAAACCGTATGCTACATCATTTTTCAGGTAAAGGCAAGGCACCCCTGTTCGGTTGACGACGACATCACAATTAGAGACCATGGCACGTGCATAGGCCAGTAACATATTTAATTTCCTAAACTTATGTTATAATATATGTTTATGCATTTCATGTTTTAAATTACTTATCATTATATTTTGAACACGTAAGACTATAGCAGTATTTTCAATGATGACGTTATACTTATGTTGAAATTATGATTTTAATGATGATGCTTTAAGAGTTATATTTTGCATACGAGATTAAGCTAAAATGAGGGTAGCGACTTTAGATAGTCGAAATCTAAGGCTCTTACACAATGTTTAAGATATCGATATTGAAAAAAACAACCAAGTCTTGATTTTATAAATGTAAATGAAAAATCCATTAATTGTTCGTAAATTAAATAAATATTTAACTGAATATGTTAATATAACTCAAAACTATTAGATAACTTTAAAATATATATTAAAAAAAAAACTCAAACTAATTTTGAAACTTCTTTTGTAAAACTTTTATTTTATTATTATTGTTATTTATTTATTTGTTGAATTGGTGAAATTGTTTGTTGAAATAAACTAATTTTCTATTAATGAAAAAAAAAATCTTAATGACTAGGAATGGATGTTGACCAATAATTAAATATATATAGATATATGGGGCTTTCTTTTTCCTTTTTTAAAGGTATAATAATGTTTTTTGTTGTATTCATTTTATTATTATTATTATTATTTTGTTTCTTAGTCGAAAGATTTTGTCAATTCTTAATACTAAAATAAAGTCGTTATTATATGCATGACATACTTGATATATATAAAAATTCATTTACAATCATTCACATATAAACGATGTTATAGACTTACACGTTTGATTGCAAAATTCATTCCAAATAAAAGCAAACATCAATGGAATAGCAAAAACGAAACAACAACAATAATTTTAAAGTAATGAAAATGCTTTGATTTAACAAAAGACTACAATTAAATAGAAAATGCAACTATCTTGACTTCATTCCCATGGCCTGCACAATGACAACTATTGGATGAAAGTCCCACGTTCGAAAATACATTAAACATTTTCAAAAATATCTTTCAACTTTTAAAATATTTTAAAAATACTCTTAAATTTGAGTAATACCTTTTAAACATGAATGGACTTTAACTCTAATGGCTGAGCTAGGTATCTATGCTTAACAATCTTGACTAGAGTGTGTGGGAGACTACTTTGCCGTGCCCTGTACCAATGTTAATTGAATGAATGGACACCACCAACCAACAAGTTCGTGCTTCGAATCTATAGGCCATCAAGTATCTAATTTGGATTTTAAGTTTTACACGACAATAAATATATATATTTTTTCATTTTCTTTTGACTATGGTTTATGTTAGGGTCATTTAAAAATGAATTAAGGTAGACAAAAGAATAGTAGTTGTGGGTAACTCATGAGGGCTAAAATAGTAATTTTTGTCGGGCTTGGATGAGTTTCAACAAAACATCCACATCCCTTGGGGATAAACAGAGACTTAGAAATTATGGTAAATACAGGTTTCTTGGGGGAAAATCAGAGAAATACAAACTTCCAATTCCACCATTAATTTTAATTATCTCAAATAAATTAATCCATAATATATATATATACACACATATACATACATATATATATACATATATGTATATATCTCAAGGCTACCATTTGTACAAGGCTACCATTAGTTCGTGGCCGTAAAGCTTGTTTCCTTCCAGAAAAAGTACTTCGTTGGGTATGACCAATGCCTAGTTTATTTGAGATTCAACTGTTCATAGGCGAGTGAGAGAGATATTGCAACACAACCATTGATGAACAACTTAGCGAAACAATAAATAACATTTAGTTATCAATTACGTTTGGATTAAGAGAGGGAGATGGAACCATAACTTCAGTTAGTTCCATCTAACTTGATTTCTATTCTTCAATTGGCATTATTAAATACATAAAGGTTCCAAATCTAAAACGAAATATCATTGTCTCTCGCTAGTTTTCAA
Organism: Cucurbita moschata; assembly: GCF_002738365.1. Taxonomy (NCBI): domain Eukaryota; kingdom Viridiplantae; phylum Streptophyta; class Magnoliopsida; order Cucurbitales; family Cucurbitaceae; genus Cucurbita; species Cucurbita moschata. The sequence goes on along the minus strand of NW_019268592.1, from coordinate 45,529 downwards.
GCAATATACATAAAAAAAGAAAAGAAAGCAAGGGCATTATGAGTACGATCCAATCAAGTTTCTTGATTTCTACAATTTTGATGCTATTATTGTTAGATTTTACCGTCGATGCTCAATCTAGTGCCGATGTTGTTTTTCCTTTGAAAAGATATGGTAACATAGTGCCTGGTACTGACATCACGAAGGTAAATATACAGTATGAACAGCAATATTATCACTAGTTGAGTTGATCAATTGTTTGCTAATTTTTGTTACTTGTGACATGTAGGCTTTAGCAAATGCATGGAAGGATGCATGCACGTCCAATCGTTCTAGTGCGATTGTTATTCCGGGAGGGATATTTAAAGTAAAGGATGGGATACTTAAAGGACCTTGTAATAGCCCAATTGACTTTCAACTTGGAGGAACATTGCAGGCACCAAAAAGTCTTTAGGGAGATAATTGGATTACTTTTGAACATATTGATAGATTGACATTATCAGGTGAAGGAGTTTTTGATGGCCAAGGAAAGGCAGCTTGGAAAAAGAATGATTGCCATAAACGCATAAATTGTGCCCAACTCCCCATTGTAAGCAATATGCCTTCAGCTTTCCTTCTCAATCTCGTGCATCTTGTTGTTTTTAGACATCTTCTCTAATCTTCTAACATTTATAATTTGGTAAACGTTCTTCATTTTCTAGAGGATTATCTTTAACCATTCTAACAAAAAAAAAAAAAAAAAAA
>NW_019268592.1:43116-44796 GCF_002738365.1 Cucurbita moschata | reverse complement strand
CATCAATGGAATAGCAAAAACGAAACAACAACAATAATTTTAAAGTAATGAAAATGCTTTGATTTAACAAAAGACTACAATTAAATAGAAAATGCAACTATCTTGACTTCATTCCCATGGCCTGCACAATGACAACTATTGGATGAAAGTCCCACGTTCGAAAATACATTAAACATTTTCAAAAATATCTTTCAACTTTTAAAATATTTTAAAAATACTCTTAAATTTGAGTAATACCTTTTAAACATGAATGGACTTTAACTCTAATGGCTGAGCTAGGTATCTATGCTTAACAATCTTGACTAGAGTGTGTGGGAGACTACTTTGCCGTGCCCTGTACCAATGTTAATTGAATGAATGGACACCACCAACCAACAAGTTCGTGCTTCGAATCTATAGGCCATCAAGTATCTAATTTGGATTTTAAGTTTTACACGACAATAAATATATATATTTTTTCATTTTCTTTTGACTATGGTTTATGTTAGGGTCATTTAAAAATGAATTAAGGTAGACAAAAGAATAGTAGTTGTGGGTAACTCATGAGGGCTAAAATAGTAATTTTTGTCGGGCTTGGATGAGTTTCAACAAAACATCCACATCCCTTGGGGATAAACAGAGACTTAGAAATTATGGTAAATACAGGTTTCTTGGGGGAAAATCAGAGAAATACAAACTTCCAATTCCACCATTAATTTTAATTATCTCAAATAAATTAATCCATAATATATATATATACACACATATACATACATATATATATACATATATGTATATATCTCAAGGCTACCATTTGTACAAGGCTACCATTAGTTCGTGGCCGTAAAGCTTGTTTCCTTCCAGAAAAAGTACTTCGTTGGGTATGACCAATGCCTAGTTTATTTGAGATTCAACTGTTCATAGGCGAGTGAGAGAGATATTGCAACACAACCATTGATGAACAACTTAGCGAAACAATAAATAACATTTAGTTATCAATTACGTTTGGATTAAGAGAGGGAGATGGAACCATAACTTCAGTTAGTTCCATCTAACTTGATTTCTATTCTTCAATTGGCATTATTAAATACATAAAGGTTCCAAATCTAAAACGAAATATCATTGTCTCTCGCTAGTTTTCAAGCAATATACATAAAAAAAGAAAAGAAAGCAAGGGCATTATGAGTACGATCCAATCAAGTTTCTTGATTTCTACAATTTTGATGCTATTATTGTTAGATTTTACCGTCGATGCTCAATCTAGTGCCGATGTTGTTTTTCCTTTGAAAAGATATGGTAACATAGTGCCTGGTACTGACATCACGAAGGTAAATATACAGTATGAACAGCAATATTATCACTAGTTGAGTTGATCAATTGTTTGCTAATTTTTGTTACTTGTGACATGTAGGCTTTAGCAAATGCATGGAAGGATGCATGCACGTCCAATCGTTCTAGTGCGATTGTTATTCCGGGAGGGATATTTAAAGTAAAGGATGGGATACTTAAAGGACCTTGTAATAGCCCAATTGACTTTCAACTTGGAGGAACATTGCAGGCACCAAAAAGTCTTTAGGGAGATAATTGGATTACTTTTGAACATATTGATAGATTGACATTATCAGGTGAAGGAGTTTTTGATGGCCAAGGAAAGGCAGCTTGGAAAAAGAATGATTGCCATAAACGCATAAATTGTGCCCA
>NW_019268592.1:41317-42986 GCF_002738365.1 Cucurbita moschata | reverse complement strand
AAAAAAAAAAAAAAAAAAAAAAGCATGTAAAGGAGTGAAATTCTTTATGAGTTTTCGATTTTATTGGGTTCTGTTTGTTGGATGATGAAAGTCCCACATCGGCTAATTTTGGGAATGATCATGGGTTTATAAGTGAGGAATACTAACTCCATTGTTATGAGGTTTTTTAGGGAAGCCCAAAGCAAAGCCATGAGAGCTTATGCTCAAAGTGGACAATATCATACCATTGTGGAGAGTCGTGTTCGTCTAACATGGTATCAGAGCCATGCTCCAAACTTAGCCGTGCCAATAGATTGTCGAATCCTCAAATATCGAACAAAGAACTCCAAAAGGCCTCGGCCTCCTCGAAGGCAGTAATAAAAAATAACTAAGACTCGAAAGGAGTCGAGCCTCGATTAAGGGGAGATGCACTTTGTTCGAGGGGAGATATTGGATGATAAAAGTCCCACATCGGCTAATTTAGGGAATGATCATGGGTTTATAAGTGAGGAATACTAACTCCATTGGTATGCTTTGTTCGAGGGGAGGTGTTGGCCTCGATTAGGGGGGGCGCACTGTGTTGGATGATGAGGAATACTAACTCCATTGGTATGCATTGTGGAGAGTAAACTTTTTGGCGAGGTTCAACTTCATCACAAATTCAATCGTGAACAGAATAACGTCACTTGATATCAAGAACTTCCATATCAATGTCCTCGGCTGCAACAACCTCACATTCCATAATATCAATATAACTCCACTAGAAAACAGTCTCAACACTAATGGAATACACATCGGTCGATCAAATAGGATCGCAATCACAATGTCCAAAATTGCAACAGGAGATGATTGCATTTATCTTGGAGATGGAAGCAAACAAATTAACATCACCAACATGACATGTGGGCCATGACATGGCATAAGCATCGAAAGTCTTGGAAGATACACTAACAAAGAACCCATTGAAGGGGCCATGACATGGCATAAGCATCGGAAGTCTTGGAAGATACACTAACGAAGAACCCATTGAAGGTGTCATCGTAAAGAACTGCACGATAATTAACACCACTAATGGTGTCAGGATCAAAACATGGCCAGCTTTTGCTGCTAGCGTCACTGCCACCAATATGCCGTTTTTGGACATTATAATGGTCAATATTAGCAACCCTATTCTAATAGACCAAGAGTATTGTCCGTGGAATCAGTGCAATCGGAAGGTATTGATCGCATTCTTAAAGCTTTGATTGATTTTGTCACTATAACTTTCACAAATAAACCACTTACAGAAATTTGTTTGGAGTTTGAGGTTCAACTTCATCACAAATTCAATCGTGAACAGAATAACGTCACTTGATATCAAGAACTTTCATATCAATGTCCTCGGCTGCAACAACCTCACATTCCATAATATCAATATAACTCCACTAGAAAACAGTCTCAACACTAATGGAATACACATCGGTCGATCAAATAGGATCGCAATCACAATGTCCAAAATTGCAACAGGAGATGATTGCATTTCTCTTGGAGATGGAAGCAAACAAATTAACATCACCAACGTGACATGTGGGCCAGGACATGACATAAGCATCGGAAGTCTTGGAAGATACACTAACGAAGAACCCGTTAAAGGTGTCATCGTAAAGAACTGCACGATAATTAACACCACTAATGGTGTCAGGATCAAAAC
>NW_019268592.1:37077-41176 GCF_002738365.1 Cucurbita moschata | reverse complement strand
AAAGCTTTGATTGATTTTGTCACTATAACTTTCACAAATAAACCACTTACAGAAATTTGTTGTCTCATTTTGATTTTCAGATTCCTTTGAAAATTAAGATTAGTAAAGTGAGCTTTAAGAACATTAGAGGAAGTTGTGCAACTCCAGTGGCAATCAAACTTATTTGCAGCCGTCACTTACCATGTGACGAAGTAAAAGTCGGTGACATTGACCTCACTTACAATGGAATAAAAGGTCCTATTACATCTCAATGCACGAATGTGAGACCCATCATTTCAGGAAAACAGAACCCTAAAATCTGTTCATCTCCTTATGTTGTCCCATGAATTGTTGATTGCCATAGTACTTCAAACTAACCGATAACCTTAATTAAAAGAAGACAGCTCTATCCATTTTAACTTCTCTGTCTTTTGAGTTTCTTTTGTTGTACTTTTCGAAATATATATGTTGGTCAAATGTTTGAAGAAAGTCTTGTGTCCTCAACAATGTAATGTTTTTAGTACCTCGACCTTATAAAATAAAATGGTTTTGCTCTTGTTTTTTTTTGTTTAAGATTTGAATTCTGAATAAGACAATGTAACAGTAAGGACTATTATTAGAAAAACCAGTAACTTCAAAAAAAAAAAAAAAAAAGAAAAATCTTTAACCATAAAAAAATATATAATTCCCCTCTCTATGGGTAACCCTAAACAAATCATTTACCATTAGAAATTTTCGAGACAAAATAGATAAGTCAAATCGAATGTCCTAACTATATTAGTTGGATATCGCATGGATCCATCAATATTGTGAAAGAAGAATTGACATTAGAGGGGACAAATCCAGTGAGTCGTATCCTTAAATCTATCTTTTTCGTCAATGGTGTACATTCGGTTGCAATTTTTAGATCAGTCTTAAAAGACATTAGATTTTAGATTAGAAAATTAAGTGACAAGTATTAATCTGTATTCTAGGAATTTACATTTAATATCAAATTATCTAACTATTTATCTCCATTTCATAACTGTTCTACGGTACTTAGCTTCACGAAAAATGTCCCTAATCCTAGAAAAATTAAATATCAAAAGTAGCTAAATGTTCTAGGAATTTACTCTACAAGAACTTATAAAAATTGGCCAAAATTCGTGGTAAATAAGGGCAAAAAACGACAAAAATCGCAAAAGAGAGAAGATAAAAACAAAACATTGGGTCCATAAATGTTCTGTTTCGTGTTTTCAAGTCTTTAGATATTTGTTCTTCGCGAGTTGAGATATTTTCTTAGACCTACCTCAGTTATTTGGATCATAAACTTATTCAACCCCAACAACCTGGTTAAATAATTAAATCTTTTGATTTTTATGTTTAGAATGATATCTAAGAAGAAGAATGGATACCAAGCTTTTTGATTTTTATGTTTAGAATGATATCTAAGAAGAAGAATGGATACGAAGCTTTTTGGAAATGGCAAATGGTGCCCCATGTTGAAGCTTTAGACCGGAATTTGAAACTTGGATCCAGCAACTGATTCCTTGACATTCCTCTACATTACTGTGATATGGCTACACAAATTTGTCCACACAAATCAACACGGTTCCTTTTAGCATTTTTTTTTCCTTAATCTGATGTCTCCTAAGATGTAACCTCATACCTAGAATTTGGATCGGGATTTGTAATCCAGATTTGGCACCCGATGGCCCCCACAAATCCTTTTGCATCTTCAATGATATGGTCATATTATTTACTTGTTTTGAATTGCCTCTAAGACTAAAAAGTATACATAAAAATCACATTACCTATTGAAATTCCTTCTCAATCTCACATTACCTAAAAATCACAAAAGTTAGGCATGTTTAGTTTGGAGCAATCTTATGTTAGGCGACCTCTTGAAATTCCTTCTCAGTCTCGTGCATCTTGTTGTTCTTAGAAGTCTTCTCTAATCTTCTAACATTTATAATTTGGCAAACGTTCTTCATTTTCCAGAGGATAATCTTTAACAATTCTAACAAAAAAAAAAATCATGTAAAGAAGTGCAATTCTTTCTAAGTTTTCGATTTTATTGGGTTCTGTTAAAATTTTTGGCTTCATTAGTGACGCTCACAAAATATTGATGATGAGTGCGAATGCGCACAAATGAGGATGTTCATGAGGCGCAAGACACTATGGGGTTCCACTGACCTCTAGACATCGCTACAAATTAGCTTGACCAGAGGATCCAGGGGAGTGCGAGCACTCTGAGGATTCACACTCACATGTACGAGTCGTGTGTAGGGATGTACTACATATCTAATTTGTCTGAGACTAGAGGCTAATCCTATGATGTTAGAGATAGGCCCCTAAATCATTATTGAATGTGTTTGCACTTTTATGACCCTATAATGGGGCCACTTATGGAGTATTTTTCGAAATACTCAGGCCGTGTGTCATATCAATTTTGAACGAAATGGTAGATATGTTGTAAATTGTTATAAGTTTTGATTTGATTTGGTTAGGTTATTTGGATTAGATTTGATAACCTTGGTTATTTGGATTAGTTTTGATTTGGTGGTTTGAATTAGATTTGAGATTTGATTATGTAACTCTATATAATGAGAGAGTTCTCCCTCCATTTTGTATATCCACTCCTATCAAATGGTATCGGGATTTGGGGGAGTTTTGAGTGTCACATTATATTTGTTGAGTGACACATTGGTGAGAGTCTTTGTAGTGTGATAGTGAGGTATTCACTTGTAACACTTGGTTTATTAGTGATTGCTCTCCATTCTGGATAAGGTATTCACTTGTAACATTTGGTTTATTAGTGATTGCTCTCCATTCTGGATATCCATTCCTAACAAGTGGTATCGGGATTTGGGAGAGTTTTGAGTGTCACATCGTATTTGTTGAGTGACACATTGGTGAGAGTCTTTGTAGTGTGATAGTGAGGTATTCACTTGTAACACTTCGGTTTTTTAGTGATTGGTCCGTAGATATAGGGGAACTTCTTCTCTCCGAACCACGTAAATATCTTGGTGTCTCTTTGTAATTCTGTTCATTGGTGTTGTGAGTACATTAGTTCAGCTTCCGACGCACAACAAGATTCATATTTAACTTTCTAGGTTTAGGTTAGAATAAGCTGTTATGTATAGGTTCAGGTTAGAATAAGCTGTTATGCATTTCGTTGTTTTAAATTAATTTGTATTGCTTTTATTTTCACTCAATTTCTCTCAATATTTCGTATTTAAACACCTAATACCATGGTTGTCTTTTCCAGAGAAGAGGTTTTAAGCATTTTTAAAGTTTATGTTATAAATGATGTTCATGAAAGAGTTATATTTTCGCATTGTAGATGAGCATGAGACGTTAGTAGCGACTCTGAGTATGTGAAAATTTAGGGTTGTTACACTCAAGCTTTGTTCTTTTTTTTTTTTTTTTTTTNTTTTTTTTGTCAGCATGCATCTAACCATATTCATAATTGTCCACTTTTTTCTTTCTGCCACACCGTTTTCTTGCGAAGTATAAGCCGTTGTCAGCTACTGAATTCTTTGAATGTGAATTCACCACCTTGATCAGTTCTCAAGCCCTTCAAGTAAATACAAATTTCTTTTTCAACCATACTCTTAAATCTTTTAAAAATTAAGAATGCTTTTGATTTTTCAGCTAAGAAGAAACTCCAAGTTTTTCGACTGAAATCATCGATACAACTGATAAAATACCTCTTGTTGCTATTGGAGATGGGTGTGATCGATCCGCATATGTCAGCATGTATAAGTTGAAGAATTTGAGATGCTCTCCATGTGCTTTCTTTAGGAAACGAATCTCTTTGTTGTTTTCCTATCAAACAACCTTCACATACTTTTGAGGGAGCTTTAAGGACCGGCAATCCTTGCACCATGTCCTTCCCTTCAAGTGTTTTTAGTCCTCCCAAACTTAGATGCCCATATCGACAATGTCATGTTCTTGCGGGATCTTCTGTAATAGCATTGAAGCAGGATTGTTTCTTTGGTAGAGATTGAGCAAATAGAGTAAACATTATATTTGATGTCATTGAAGTCTCTACAATCAACGCTTTGTCAGGATGATAAATCCTACATCCTCCTTTTTGTATAAGAATTGCAAGACTTTTATATTGTAGCTATCCGAT